>NW_015174883.1:554440-556191 GCF_001447785.1 Gekko japonicus | reverse complement strand
CCCCCCCCCCTGCTTCCGGCCGCCCCACTTCCAGCCCTCATTCAGCCAGGAGGAGGCGGGAGAAGAGGGAGGGTAAGTTGCTCCCCCCCCGCCTCTCCCCACCCCTGCCTGCCTGGGGCCAGGGAGGGCCTTGGCAGGGCTTCCTCGCACTCCCGCTGGCCTTGCAGGTCCACCGCCGGGCCCCTGATGTCAGGGGGTGTGGCATATGCTAATGAGTTATGCTAATGAGTTCCCCTAGCTCTTTTTCTAGGAAATGACCCCTGGGTAATAGTGAGGAAAGGTGATACAGGGGAGAGTGAATAACTGGGCCAGAGTTTTCCCAGGGAAAGCCTAGTGGGAAGGAAGGATGGAGAGTTGGAGATAAAGGTAGGTTGCCTTGTGTGTGGGAAGCAGAGAAGGAAGGAGGAAAAAAGACGAGATGCTATAGGGGCTTTCAGGGAAAGGAAAGAGGAAATAGTGGGGAAGAGGGAAATGAGATGCCTCCCAGAAACCCAGCATGGCCCCATTTGTAGATATTTATATTGGGAGATTTTGACTATTAATCCCTCCATTGGAAATAATTGTCACAGGCTGGGCTGAGAGGTAGGAGTCAGGTCCAATCCGAGGTCATTGCCAGGAAAGTCAGAGCAGAAGTCGAATTGCGAGTCCAAGAGAGTGGTCATCTGAAGCAGGGGCCAGGAATTCAAACACAAGTGGAGTTGAAGAACAGGAGCTGAAGTGAATGTGAGGTCCACATGGAGGTGACTCGTTGCTTCCACAGAGAGTCCAATCCTGAGTGGGAGCTATATAGGCCTTTGGCCATGCTTCCCTTGGCAGCAGCGCTGCTTTTGCTAGTACTCAGGACTTGGCACTCTCCACCCCTGCCAGTGTGCGTCTTGATGGTGGGTGGCCAAGTCCTTGCAGAGCCACTCCATCAGCCAAACCACCCACAGAGGTGAGTCAGGAGGGCTTCCCAGTTGCACCTGTACCTCATCGGCTGCTGCAGGACCAGATGCAGGGTTTACAAGCTTGGGCGCTGGTGGTGGCATGCTGTCTACTCCCAAGTAATCAGTGGGGCCAGCTTCTGGCTCTGGCACCTCTGGCTGTGCTGCCAATTCAGGTGGGGGCCTGGCATGGTCGTCGTCACCCATGACAATAATGGAGGATGGGGGCACCTTCTTTTGGGGCTCATAGACATGGACCCCCTGGACCAATCTTTTTGAAACTTGAGTGTTGATTTTTTTCAGGAGAGGCACCATCAGCACTGCTGAAAATTTGGTGCCTCTACCTCAAAAACAACCCCCCCAGACCCCCAGATACCCATAGATCAGTTCTCCATTATACCCTATGGGGCAGACCCCCAGATACCAATAGACCAGTTCTCCATTATACTCTATGGGGACCAGTTTCCTTAGGGTAAGAACATAGTAACATAATAACATAAGAGATGCCAATATTGGATCAGGCAAAAGACCCATCCAGTTCAACACTCTGGCCCACAGAGGCCAAAAATACCAGGTGCCATCAGGCGGTCCACTAGTGGGGCCAGAACATTAGAAGCCCTCCCACTGTTGACCACCCCCCCCCCAGGACCAAGAAGACAGAACATCACTTGCCCCAGAGCCCCTATCTATACCTTGTGGCTAATAGCCACTGATGGACCTCTGCTCCATATGCTTATCTAATTCCCTTTTGAAGCCGTCCATGCGTGTAGCCGCCACCACTTCCTGTGGCAGTGAATTCCATGTGTTAATCACTCTTTGGGTGAAGAA
>NW_015174883.1:540952-554353 GCF_001447785.1 Gekko japonicus | reverse complement strand
AGTTGCCCTTTTCTGCACTTTTTCCAAAGCTATAATATCCTTTTTAAGGTGTGGTGACCAGAACTGCACATAGTATTCCAAATGAGGTCGCACCATTGATTTATATAGAGGCATTATGATATTGGCTGATCTGTTTTCAGTACCCTTCCTAATAATCCCCAGCATAGCATTGGCCTTTTTTATTGCAGTCACACACTGTCTCGACATTTTCAGTGAGTTATCTACTACAACTCCAAGATCTCTCTCTTGATCAGTCTCTGCCAGTTCAGACCCCATCAATGTGGCCACATTGAACCCCATTTGCCATGTTGACACCCACTTGCCCATCCTTGACAGATCCCTTTGGAGTGCCTCACAATTGAATAGCCACTCACAATTGAATAGCCACTCCCCCTCGCTTTCTGACAGCCCTGAAGTGGGGGGAGGGGCTCCAAACCAGGGGATCCCCTGCCCCCAACTGGGGATTGGCAACCCTACCTCACAATGTTGTGAGGATAACTGGAGGAGAGGAGAATAATGTAAGCCGCTTTGGTTTCCTACTGGGAAGAAAAGTGGGGGTATAAATAATAAAGCCGAAGACTGGTGGGGCGTATGAAAGAAAGGTTGGCTGGTGAGCACTGTTCCCTCTAAGCTGAGTTAGTGTGTGATAGCTCACAGTTTGTTAGCCTCCAGCTCACACATTTTTGTCTTAGCTCAGGAAGGATAGTCTTATGCACATATATACATGATCCTTTATGTACTTCTATAGCATATTAAGGGTTACAAGGGTAGTCATTTCAAATCCCTGAAATAGCCACAGAATCTCCACCCCAAATCAGATTTTGGAGCACTCTCACGGACTGTGGATAGACCTACACACAGCCTTGATCTGCTTTCTTACAGACTTGAATTGTGGAAAAACTATTTGAAAGGGACTGCAGAAAATGACCTAGCTCTCTGAATTCCAAATCACAGAGACTTCATCCCAAAGTCAGTCTAACATTCACTGTGTTTGTTAGTATCAATTAAGCAACTGAAGTCAAGATTTTACAAATTCTTCAGGATCAATTGTAGACAGATTAGACAGCTCTGGGAACATTTGCTGACCAAAAATTGTGAAACAAAACTGCAAGATGATTAAGATTAAAATCAAGTCGGCTTTTCTAGTCCTATAGAGTTTAGTGCAAACATGCCTTGGGTATCTGATTTCCAATATGCTTTAAATATATATCAATATAATAACATTAAGTAAAGATAACCTTTTCCATGACAGAGTTTGAGTCCAGTGGCACCTTTAAGACCATCATCATGTTATTCAAGGTGTGACAGAACAGGCCTGCTTGGCGTGCAGACCCTGTTCTGTCTGCTCCCTCTTTAGGTAGCCACCTCATGGAGGGAACTATTACTCTTCCTTCCGCTAGAGTATTCACTGCCATCACCTGTTCATTTCTGGGGTCCTGAATGAGAGGAACAGAACTCTCAATTCCCCTTCCCAGTTCCGAGGCCTGGCCTGCTACCCAACGACTGGTTACCACAGAGACCAAATTCAGCTTTAGGTTTCCTCTGGAAGGTTGGCCACTTGTACCCTGACCTCTTCCCTCCCCCTTGGAGGCTCCTTTTCACAATAGCATTTCCAAAAGTGGGTGGGGAATTATTAACCATCAGCATCAACAGATTAAAATCTTTATTAAAAAGAGAAAAAGTTTAAAAGCATCCTTTAGCACCATACCAGATCAGAAATAGGGAAACAAAAGAAATTGAGAAAAAGCACAATCCTTCTGTCCCCCTCTTTAAAACATACTCTAACTAGATGTTACAACAGAGCAGGCACCTAATCTTAGAAAGTTACAACCTTCTGGATCCTTGCAGGCATCCAGACTGACCACATCGTCCAAAATGATAGCCTGCTTCCAACCTCAGACAAGAGGTCTGCTCAGTTCAGCATCCCAAAGAAAAAGAGACCACCTTCCCCTTGCAGAGAAGTTTTTTTAAACCCGTTTCCACCCATTTTACATCACTCCCTCCACCCCTTTTGACCTGTTCCACCCAAGTCACAAGGTGCATCCTGGGTCACACAGTTGCATTCTGGGTGCTCTCCTGTCATACAGTCTGAGAAATCTCCATGCATACTGGGAAATCTCCAGGGCTCACCTGGAATTTTTTTCAGGTAGTGCCAAATCCCTCAGTGGACTCTCCCAGCCAGCTTATTAGCATTTCTATGGCTGCAGTCTGGCATGCAATTGAACTGACTGCCCATTCTTTAAACTAAAGGGGGAGTAGGGAGGTGTAGTCCACTGCCTGCCAACATCCTTCCAAAAGAAAAATGCCTTTCTTCACACAAGGTATGAGCTTTCGTGTGCATGTACACTACCTCAGATACTAACAAATATGTATCTGAGGAAATGCACATGCAAATGAATGCTCATATCTTGAATAAAACTTTGTTGGACTTAAAGGTGCCACTTAAACTTTATTCTAGTGCTTCAGACCAACATGGCTGCCCACCTGGATCTATTTTGCATGACAGTAATCACTCCCTTTTTTATTAGTCCCTGTGTTCCAATTATTACTGTGTTCCACAGTACCAGTATTATTTCCCCTGAAAAGAAGTATGAAGTGTTTTTTGCACCCTATCATATTTTTTCTTGTGCTCTTTCAGATACCAAATAGCTTTTCTGTCTGGTTTTTGAAGAAGTATGGAATGATGTCAGTAATCATTGCTTCTTCCCAAACCAGTCACTGATGCTTTAATCTTCAGGCCTTTTTTTGGTACCTTGTGCTGGCCCACAGTAATGTTGGCATCCTCTTATTCCCCCAAGTGATAAAAGAAAGACAGTCACCTTTCCTGTATGGCAGATTTAATGATTTGATCAAGTAACAAGTGTCATGCCATCTGCCCGTTATAAAAGGAGAGCATTAATCAGAACTGTCCTCTTAGGTAAGGTGTATCTTCAGTGTGCAACCAATATCTTGAATCAATTGGGGGGGGGGGGAGGAATCAGAGTGTAGAAAGGACACAAATGAAGTAGTATATTAAAGAAAAGGTTATTTTGATTTCCCAGAACAGACAGATATTACACACATTCTCTCTCTGTGTGTGTGTGTGTGTTATGGTGGCAGTTTAGAGAAGAGAAGAGAAACAGCTTGGTCTGAGAAGATTCCCCAGCCTTCAAAACATAGTAAGTGATACTATTAAAAAGCCATACACTGACACTTTAAAATGAGAGATGAGTGGGTTTTCCCAGTTCTGTTCCCTTACTGTTATTAACTATCCATTTTTGCTGTAGGCCACTCCTGCTTAATTTGGGGTTAACTAGGAGAATTTTAAAAATGAATTCCTGAACTGGAGCATTTGCTGTTTCTTACAGCTTTCATTTCTTTCAGTTCATTTTCCTCATTCCCCATCACATTAGAGAATTATTGCAGATGAGCTGACTAATATGATATTAAAATATATCACTTTACAGAATTGCCATATTTCACATAAGGAATTCTAATAAAAACCTGAGTGAGCATTTCCTGTGATCACTCATTCATGAAAAAGTATTCCAGAGACTGGAAAATCTCCTAGTGTCTGGTGAAGAAGGATCCCTGAATATCAGGATTCAGACTTTAACAAATCCTCCCTACTGCCTCCCATCTATTTAGGGACAGGGGAGTTGAGAAAAACACCCCTTCCAGCTGGTGAATGGGCAAATAAATTGTCCCAAGGCCACCTGCTCTGTGAAGTCACAAGTGATTTTTGGGTTTGAATGGTTCAATGGTCCTTTCACAGGAGCCCTATCCATGTCATTACTGGAATTGGTTGAATAAATATGATGACTTTGGGCATTCAACTGGCATCTAGCCTTTTCCAAAGAGGTGAACTGACTTCAGTGGTAGAGATGGGTGTCTGGTCCTTCCAGTAGTGTCTCTGTTAAGTCCCTGGCTTTGATCAAAGTAGAAAGAAGACTGTGCTAATTATTTTGGTGTTCAGAAATGAATCTAGCCTTAACCCAAAGAGTAGGATGCTTTTGGACTGGGTAGGGTTTATATGAGTTTTTGGTTTTGACCTAAAGGAAAGGTGTACTATTAGATGTCATGGCTGTCTGG
The DNA here is from genome assembly GCF_001447785.1 of Gekko japonicus. Lineage (NCBI taxonomy): Eukaryota > Metazoa > Chordata > Lepidosauria > Squamata > Gekkonidae > Gekko > Gekko japonicus. The sequence goes on along the minus strand of NW_015174883.1, from coordinate 550,282 downwards.
CTCTGTCCAAAGAGCTTAACTAACATTTCAGAAGTTCAGTTGGTATCTAAACTATGGTAACTTAAAGAATAACTTTGGTGTTTGGTTGGAAAATATTGGCTGCCTTGTGGGGTTTGGATAGACACCACACATTGGAGAGGGGTGAATTTGTAACTTTGTCACTGAAGGGACAGGTTGGAAAGTTTTATCTATTTGCATTCCAAATTCTAATGGAGCCATTTAAACACTATAGTGTTTGTATTCAATGAAGCAAAAAAGGGGCAAGGGAAATTCTCTGTGCAACCATTCTTTTGAACTCTACCATGTATTGATTTCTCTCCATGACAAGTAAAAGGGGAGACATTTTAAGGACACGGTTTTGTATAGTGTTATATTGTATGCATGAAGAACAAAAAAAATGAGGGTGAGGAGTCATCATGGCAGCTGTGATGACCACACCCCTGAGAACCAATGAAGAATTGCTGCAGAACGTGTGCAGGAAAGGGAAAGAAAAAATGGGGAAAGTGTGTGCAGAAAACTGCATTGCCAATATGCATACCTCTGCATATGCAGAGATGATGAAGAATCTCACAAAACAGAATAAGTTCAAAGCAGCAAAACAGCAGTAAATGCAATGATATTTCTGATTAATTTAGCCAGAGTCTGTTAACTGCTTACCATTATTTCTGTTTGTCTGCAAAACAAGTCATGTTTTGGCTCCAAAGATTCTTTTCAAGTATTTTTGTAGCTTTATCAATGTAGCAGTTTTAATTGATAGTAACATTCCTTTTCAGTTGTGTCACTTAATGCATTTTTTCTATAATAAAATAACTATCTATTTGCTATTTTAGGAAGGGTTTCTAATTTTTAATACAATAGGATTTTAACCCAAGGCAATGACATAGAAAATGTGTTTTAAGATTAATGCTTACCACTTAAAATGTCATATTAGTTTGGCTGTGACTGCATTCACTAAAAGGATTATTTCAAAGATAATGAACTATTCAAAATTATTCAGCAGAGTTAAGTCAAAATGTGATTAATGTTGCAGCCATTAGAAGATCATTTGGTTCTTCTAAGAAGATAATTCATTCATCTTCAGAATCTTCATCTTTAGGACTTCCTAAAACAATGCTCTTATGGTATTGCAGATGTCTCAAGACATTTGACCCAGAGGGCAGCTTTGGAATTTTGTTAGGAGGTTATGAATGGCACCCCAAAGTGGCTGCCACAGGATGTAGAGCCAAACCCCAAACAGCTGCCACAGGAGGCAGAGCCAAATGCATTACCTCCATCCTTGTTTTGCAAAAGAATTGTATGGCAACAATGTTAAACACAGAATCCAGCTATTGGTATTTCAAGGTTAGTATTAGATGCACTGTAGTTGGAAGCATGATCCAGTCACTGGGAGAACAGCAAACTTGGAGAAAGGGGGGCAACAGCCTAGCCTTCATGCAACAGTCCAGCTTTCTGGACTTAGACTAGAACAAAACACCTTCTCTCCTTTGCAAAAGAAGACAAGGGGGTCAGTGAAGCCTGAAGGGGGAATGGAATCGCACACTAGCTAACAAAAGCCTGAGTCCTCAACAGTCCTCTTGATTCTCCAGTGGGTGCAGCTGCTATTGCAGCTGTAGAAAATCCACTAATTTGAATGAGAGCAGCCAGTAATAATCTTTGTCTCACAATGGTTCCACCCACTTTCTGAAAATTTTTGCAGGTACCAGGGCAAGTAGTCACAGGTAGCATGGTGTCCATGGGTGTCCTTTTTTTTTTTTGCATTTTTAATAGACTACAAACTACAATGAAAAATTGGGAAAGGGTAACTACATCTAGGGAGAAAGGAAAGAAAGCACATACTGGTACCCTGCCAAAAAAAATCGACCAACAGGGAACCCAGGGAAACAACACCTGGGGGGGGGGGGGTTCTAGCGGTCTGGAGCGAGCAGACCCAGGAGCGATTTGTGGTCTGTGACCATGGTAAAAGGCAGGTAATCGTGGAATTTCTTTATTCCAGTCATAATTGTCAGGGCCTCCTTGGCTATTTGTGCATAGTTGCACTTGGCTGAGGCAAGAGTGTGAGAGTAATACGCAATGGGAACCTCCTGCCCGTCCACCAGCTGGTGCCCCAGGACCGTTCCAACCCCATACGGAGAAGCAACACATGCCAGGACCATTGGGAGGGATTCATCAAAGTGTGCCAGAACCACGTTGGATGTCAGCAAATCTTTCACCACCTGGAACACGGTGGCATGTCGGGGACCCCAGACCCAAGGAGCGTGCTTATCCAGGAGGCTATGTAGGGGTTCCGCTAATGCAGCCTTGTGGGGCAGGAACAAATGATAAAAGTTCAAAAGGCCTAGGAATGCCTGCAGTTTGGCCTTGGAGGAGGGGGTGGGCACTTGAACGATGGCTGGAATTTTGTCTGTTGTGGGGTGGATGCCATATGCATTGACCACAAACCCCAGAAATTCCACCTGTGGCACCCCAAGTAGGCATTTCTCCCTCTTGACCTTCAGGCCAGCATTGTGAAAGCACTTCAGGACCTCCTGCAGACATGACGCAAAGGTCTCAGTGTCGGGGGCCGCTATTAGAGCATCGTCAAAAAATCTAACTTGCTGAAGATTTTCGCACCAGCCAGTGATGCAAGGACATGGCTGACAATGGGGACCGGATATGCATGATCCTGAAGGGCTTTATTAATTGTACAATTATAGTTCGTGCATATCTGGACATCCCCGTTAGGCTTAATTGGCATGACAATGGGGGTCTCCCATCTGGCATTCGACATGAGCTCCAACACTCCCTGTTCCAGCAGTCAGTCTAGTTCCTTGTCTATTTTTGGCCGTAGTGTGAACAGGGCACGGCAGGCTTTCATGCAGATGGGCCGTACCACAAGGTCAAGGTCAAGGGAAACTGAAGGGCCTGTGTAGCGGCCAAGTGTACCATCAAATATGGCCAGGAATTCAACACAAACACTGTTAAAGTCCAGTGGTTGTACCTGGTTTACCCCTGTACCCTGAACCCCAGGGGCCTGAACCATTACAGTCCCAGGAGACTGGTGAGTCTGCCTTCCACAACCAGTAATCCCAGCACTCCATCAAAAATATTGTACTGGACTCTGAATTTGCCCCACCCCTTTATGGCTACCGGGTTCTTCTGGAAGTCCCATAATGTTAAGCCACACGGTTTCTGGAGGAGGGGTTCCCCGTGGGGGCAGAGCCTTCTTAGAGTCTTCACCAAAATGATTGAGAAGGAGGAACTTGTGTCCAGCTCCATCTCGCATGGGGACCCCTCTATGTGGACCGTGACCCATATTTTGTTGGGGGCGTCCCGGGCAAATTCAGTATCTTATGGTCCTGGTTGGTGATCATAGTGTGGAGGTCCGTTGCTTCTTGTTGGTCTGTCGATGTCCGCCGTTGTGGTCCTCGGGACCGACAGACTCATGCCAGATGGCCGGCTTTCCCTCAGGTCCTGCAGATTGCATCGCAGAACTGGCAGGACTGACTCTCATGGTCTTCCCTGCAACTGGCACATTTCGCTTGGGTGTATGATTTGATGGGCGCTTGGGCGGTTGATCTTGCTAGTGGAGCCATTACTGTAGGGGTGTGTGAGCTGCAATGGGCAGGACACCATAGTTGCAGGATCTCGTCATCATCTGAGATGTCTGAGACGGTGGAAGAGGCTGATAGGTGGACTGAAGATGGCAGACTGTCCCAGTGAGACCTCTCAAACGTGGTGGCCAAGTGGAGTGCCGTCTCTAGTTTTAGGTCAACTGTCCTGATCAGTTTGTGGTGGAGCTTGTGGTGTCATATGCCACAGGCAAATTGGTTGAGGATGATGTCTTCCACATCCTGAAACTTGCAGTTGATTGCAAGTTGGCGAAGCTCAGCCATGTATACGGTGGCGGCTTCTCCCGGCTTTTGGGTGCACGCTAGCAAATCTATGTGCTTGGCCATCTTGGTCGGTTTTGGCAAGTAACCTGTGAGGGCCTTGATGATGTCATCATACGGGGTCTTGGCCAACTTCTTTGGAGTGAGGAGGCCCTGGGCTAGGCAAATGGTGGCCACTCCACACGTGCTGAGGAGTAGAGCCTGTTTCTTGCCTGCGTCAGTGACCTCCTGGTAGGCGAAGAAGTTGGTGAGCTGCTCCACCCACGCTTCCCAGAACTCAGGTTGTGTGGGGTTGAAGACCTCAAGGTGTCTCGAAGTGGCAGCCATGACTCTCAGGCAAAGCAGGGAGCAGTGTCCAGAGGAGCGGTGCATTGTGCGGTGCTGCTCATGAGCGATGCGGGGCATGGCGGCATACGATGGATTGGTGCTCGGTGCTTGGCAGGAAGAAGTGTCAGGCTCACTCATCGGGATCCCATCCTCGTACCCAGTGTAAAGTATTGGGTCCAGACGTGTTCATAAGTGAAACAGCTCATAGTTTATTTCAGCCCAGGAAAACAAGACAAGGAAAGGACTGGAGGCCTGCTTATATTCCCATAGTGAACCACACCCAAACACACACCCACACCCAAACACACACCCATGATAGGATTATTTACAGTGCACATGCATTCTATAGGTCACTCTAGGATCCTGACCACCCAATTGGGTGCATTCTAGGATCTGTGCTGGCTATTGTCTTGGAGAGTGAAGCTTAAGCCATTCGCATAGCTGTGTGGGGACCTGACCGCGTGCACGGTCTATGTAAGAACACAACACATGGTATGAAAAAAGAGGTGATTTTAGAAAGAGAAGCACTGGGTTTTATATTAATGTACATAAATAAATTTAAGCTCATCGTGTATACTATACTCTAATTTAAACACAGTAGACCCTTCAATTTTAACAAACTGAAGTGTTGTGGCGCATGAGTAGTTTTAACTTGAATGTCAAAATAACAAAACAGGAAAAAATTGTTTCAGATACGTAGCTGTAGTAGTCTGTAGGAGTAGAACAAAATTCAAGTCCAGTAGCTCCTTGAGGATCAACAAAATTTCCAAAGGTATAAGTTTTAGTGAGTCAAAGTGCACTTCATCAGATTTTATTTTTCTCATTGGTTCTGGCCTTGTACTGCATCAGTGTATCCCCTGGTCTTGACATGTATTTTTGTGCCTTTAGTTTTTGCTTTGTTTTCTCTGTTTCTTTCCTGAGTTTGTTCTTGTTCTTTTGAAACCATTTTTACCAACATCTTTTTTTAAGGCAGTTTTGAGTTGTGTTTTAACATGTGTGTGATATTTCTGTCAGTTTTCATTGTTTCACACACACCAAATTCCAACCTACATTTCAATGACTGGACTATCATCATTGTCAAATTACTCCCCCCCCCCTTCATCCTTTCAGGAGGGTTTTGTAAATTTATTTAAAAATGCAACCTTTATAATGATTTATCAGTATACCATTGAAATGATAGGTATAGCAGGTGTAGCAGATTGTCTGAATTCCCAGCTATCCCTTCCCTTGCTGAGATATGCCTTTTCCCTTACATCTTTGTGAAAGAAGGGGCTGTAGACACACTTTAAAAACAACAACAACAGCTACCTGAAAGCTGAGTCTTCATACAACCTACTACACCTATCATTACAATGGTGTATCAATACATCAATATTTTAGTGACTTTTTAAAAATGCAGTCATGATATCAATATATCAATATAAGCATGTGCAAAAGCTAGAAGTTGTTATGATGCCATTAAAGACACCACCAATGACAGCAACTTCCCTTGAAAATCCTAATTATTTAAGGCACGTGCGGAAGAAAATAAACTGTCTCCACAATTGTGAAAATGCAGAGAGAAGGCAAATATATGGAAGTACTATGCCCAAACTAATTCCAGAGCCTGTAAATTGACTGTCAAGAAAATAAGCAGTAAATCAAATGTGTGGAAAAACCCAAAATTTCATGGCATCTTAAAGGTTATCAACTTCATTATTGTATAAACATTTAAGAGCTGCAGCCCACTTCATCAGATGCATGAATTGTTACATTCAATTGGCAGAGAGATGAAAGACATATCCAGGGCTATTAAATGTGAATGGATCCAGCACAAGGGGATTTTTACAATGCAAGGCCAGAAGGCTCAGTTTCCCAGGGCAAGGAGTATTACATTATATTACAGAGTACAGCTGAAAACAAGAGTGGCCAGGAGAAAATCAGGGTAACATATATTTTGAATAAATGATTTAAGATCTAGTTAAAAGAATAAATTATTTACTCCGAGTGAGGTCTGGATTATTTTCATCTCCTGATGAACTGGCAAAGTAGGGTGACTCTGAATAGTGTATATAAACTTGTAAGGAGAAATGAGAACTGGTTTTTATATCCTAACTATCCCAAAATCCCTATTCAGTCCAAGTCCAATAGTATCAAATCTACATATAGATTCCAACTCAGTAACTTCAAACTGGATTCTCCCCTTGAAATTCTTCTGTTTGAAGTACTGCAACCTCTCAGTTAGCTCTTATGCCATAATTTGCTAGTCCTGTACCACAAAACTCCTTTTTTTTCTTTTTTGGGTGGCAGTAGAGCAACATGACTACCCATTAGAATTTGTCCTTAGACATCAAAAAACATACTAGCAGATTTCTTGCAGGGAATTTGGGTAGAAAGGTAGGTCTTTATCAACAAGACAACTCAGAATATATCAGAACTGAGAAGCTAGAAGTATACAAGGCTCATTTTCATAATAGGCTGAGGACATAAATTAAAATAAGCATTAAATCAAAGTTTGTTTGCTGTGATGAAAATGGCAAGTCAAAAGAATGAAAGGAATAACATTGTTACAAACTTTCAGGATTTCAACATGAGTTGTAATCTTATGAACATTGCTTCAATACACACATATATCCCACAGCTGTCCCTGCAGGGCAGACCATGGCAGTTATGACTGATGATATGTAAGAGAAAGAAAAAAAGAAAGAAAGAAAGGGAGGGAGGGAGGGAGGGAGGGATGGATTCATGAGCAAATTTGAGTTTATCAGCTACTCTATTTTTCCAGTTCGTTGACATGTTTTCTTCCAGTTTTTTCCCCCATTCAAACAGCAATTACCAAATAATCTTCAAAAATATTATGGTATCATCATTGTATGTCCTAATAGTGAATTTGGTCAAATCTGACGATTATTCACTTTGGAGACTGGATGCATGACCGAACAAGACAGATGTTTCTACAAACCTGAAAATAACACAGGTAATCAGAAAAATCTGAAATCTAAACCAAAAATACATTGGTGAGGTTAAAAAACCAAAATGATAAAATAAATATAGCTTTAAGAAACAGATGCCCTAGGTGCAGGGCTCCCAAGTACTTACCTTAATTCGGCAGGGGATGTATAGTTCTTCGCGGGACCATTCCCGTGGGGAAAACACAGGCGCTGCACTATTCCGTTGCCCAGACATGACGTAGGCATGTAACCAGGTGACACTCTAGCAATGGGGCTGGAAACTCGATGGTACAATCGAGTTTCCAGTCCCATTACCAGAGTGTCGCCCAGCTACATGCCTACGTTATGTCTGGGCGACGGAATAGTGCAGCGCCTGTGTTCCAAGCAAGAATCTGCCGACGGGGAAGCATGTGTCCCCCGCCGAATTGTAGGTAGGTACTTGGGAACCCTACCTATGTGGTTGTTGCCAGGCAACCACAACAGGCTTGTTTTCTGTCAGTAAAAGTTGGGAGGGCTATGTTGGCTTTTGAGGGAGGACTCATTGGGTCCAGGCCCTGCAGGAACCACTCAGCGATTTGATACTACATGACTTGCATGATACTACATGACTTAGATTTGGCGGCTTGCTACTGTTCAACAACAGCTACCACAGTCCCTTAGATTTAGCAGCTTGCTACTGTTCAACAACAGCTACCACATGTAAGCCAGTGTGTTGTAGTGTTTAGAGTTTCAGACTAGCACCTCGAATCACTGTTCTGCCCTGGAAATTCACTGGGTGACCTTGGGCTGGTTCCACATTCTCAACCTAATTTACCACACAGGCAGAGCCAAGAATGACCTATAACAGCACCTGGACACCTCCTGATGGGCTGATGGGCTCCTACTCACATCTGGGCTGACCTGCCTTCTAACAGAAGGGCTGAACCCAACTTTCCAAGCCCCTTGCATGCTGCAAGAGGCACAACCCAGCAGCTTGAGGCAAGGTGGTGAAAAAGAGCCAAGTGTGCAGGAGCCTCACATGAGAAGCAAGATGGGGGAGATGGTAGTACCTGGCTCAGCCTGCTCAAGGTGAGGCAGCCATTGGTGCCCACTTGGTCAAGCCCCATGCAAGGTGAGGCAGAGGGCAGTGCCCAGAGCAGCCAAGCCCTGAGTGAGGTGAGGCAAGGCATGGCAAGGCAATGGGTGGTGCAAAACCCAGCTGAGCTCCATGTGAGGTGAGGCAAGGCCTCTGACCTGGGCATGAGATGAGGTGGGGAGAAAGAGCCCAGCCTTCAGGAGCACTGCATGAGAGGCTAAATGAGGGAGGTGGTGGTGCCTTCCTCAGCCCACTCAAGGAGAGCAAGTCACTAGTGCCTAACCAAGCTGAGACTCACACAAAGCAATGCAAGGCAATGGGCTTTACCCAGCCTGACTGAGCCCCATGTGAAGCAAGGCAAGGCAATGAACAGCTTCCAGCCTAACTAAGGGCTGCATGGGGCAAGGCAAAGGATGGTGACTGGCTGAGCCCCATATAAGACAATGCCCAGCTTGGCCCAGTGAGAAAGATGTCCAGCCAAGATGAGGGGTGTGGTGTCTATCCTGCCTGCCCTAGTCCAGTCTGTTGTGCCGAAAGCAGCATCTGGCCAGTTGGTGAGGCAGGCTGCCTCTTCCTCCCTCTTTCCATCCCCCATTTCAGGGCAGGATCAGACAGATTACCTCTTCCTCTGTTTCTCCCTCCATTGTGGTGAGGAAAGGGTGGGCTGGGGGAGGGGCCCTTCTGTGTGGCTTTTCACTCCCAGTTCATCCCTTCTTAGAGGGTTGTTCTGAAAATAAAATGGAGGGGAGGAGAATGAAGGAAGATAGTTTCTCCCATGAAGTAAATAATAAATACAGCAGGAGAGGCAAATAAAAGGTTGGTGGGTGGGTGGAAAGGAAGGTTGAGGATATGGAGGTTGCCAGGTGGAGGGAAAGAAGAAATGTGTGAGGAAGGAAATTAAGACAAGAAAATGGGTACCCTTAGCAAGTCCTTGCTGGTTCTCCACTGTCCAACTCGGCCCAACCTGGCAACCAACAGTGTGCAACTGGATCATAGTTTTCTAGGGTAAAGGGTGCTGGGGACATGGAAGGGTAGAAAACTGAATATGGGGAGAAGATAAAGGTAGGCTTGTTGGTGGATTGAAAAGAGAGGAGGCAGAAAGAGGCTATGGGGGCTTTCAAGGAAGGGA
>NW_015174883.1:532612-540906 GCF_001447785.1 Gekko japonicus | reverse complement strand
TCAATATATCTAATTCTCAACATGACTAAATTTGTGGACATTTAAATCTAGGGATGGGCATGAACCACATTTTTGTGGTTCTGTTTAGTTCGTGGTTCATGGCTGAACCATGAACTAAACTACAAACCAATATGCCAGTTCACAAACTTAACTGGTTTGTATCGGCTTTTGAGCCATTTAAAGTTTAAACCCCTGTTTTCTGTTCCCCACGTCTTTTTATGCCCATCCTTATTTACATCTGGATATTGGAGCTATGGTCAGACAAAACAGATATTTCTATAAATCTGAAATAAGCCCCAGGATTGCATAACATTCTGAAATATTTTTAAAAATGGAGGTTTAACTCCCCCCACACACACAAATCATAGAAGCAGAGCATGTAACTTTAAGAAGCAAATGCTGTCAGTGGCCATTGCTGAGAACCACAACCACAACAGCCCAGGAGTGAGAAACACACAGTTTCCTCAGGTAGATGCTGCCAGGGGAGGAAAAGAGTGAAAGCTGAAGACAAGGGGGCAGATAAAGCGAGGTTGGCTGGTGAATGGGAAGGAGAAAAGGAAGCCAGAAAAGGTCAGAGGCTATGGGGACTTTCATGGTATGGAAAGAAGATATAGAGGAGAAAGGGAAATGGAGATGCCCCCTTGTTGGTCCCTATTTGACATATATCTAATTCTGAACAATGGCACAGTGTATGGATAAAAAAATCCACACCATTGAGCCAGGGAAAGACAGAAGAGATTTCTCTACAAACATCAGGGAAGAAACATCTGAAATAAAAAAGATGGATTACACTCCCCTCTCCCAATAATAGAAACAACATATGTAGCTTTAAGCAATTAATGCCCCCAGATCTCTCACAAGGCTACATTCTGAGACCTTGGTAGCTGTTGCAGGGTGTTACTTGTTAACTATAACAATATTGTTGAGCATTCCAAATTTTGGATTCTGTAAATCAAAGTCAGGGGGAAAGTGGTGAACTGGGAGTACAAAACAGCCTAACCCAGGGGTGTCAAACATGTGGCCTGGGGGCCGGATGAGGCCCCCGGAGAGCTTCTATCAGGCCTGCAGTGGAACTAGCTGTCTTCTGCTTCTTCCAGTTCTTCTGATGCTGCATCATTGTAGGTTGCAGCTTACAGATACACACCTGAACAGCATACTCAAGATTGCAACCGCACAGACATTTTGATGCAATAATTCAGAGCAAGAGGCGTCAGTTATCAGACACTGTTAAACAAAATATTGCAAGAGTGCTAATGTTTTAAGCAGGTTTTTAAGTTAAAAAAAAACCTTTGTGTTTGTGTCCTTTATAAAATTTATATCTCTGCTACCTGGCATTATATTTTATGGCATACATGGCCCGACCCAACAAGGTCTCATTTATGTCAAATCCGGCCCTCATAACTAATGAGTTCAACACCCCTGGCCTAACCCTTTCCCTATCAAGTCCTCTGATGGAGAGAAGTTTTGCTGGGCCAAGTCTGGTGGCAACCACTAAACCACTATTTACCATAAAATTTGTGCAACTTGCTAGGCCCAGTGGCATATACCATACAACTTGCCTGGGTGACTAACTACTGGATTGCTAGAAATACCACTGTGAACATGTTTGATGGTCAGACTTGTTACCATATTTGAAAGTGACAATCAGATGTGATTCATTCACTTCATCAGTTCAGTTCATACTGAGGAACTGTAAAAACCAGTTTGAATTGTGTTTTTCCAAAACTGAGCGTGCACTAAAATACTGCTGATTCAAACTGGTTGGCATCCATTAGCATCACTAAAGACTGCTTAGCCAAACACTGAATGATCAGAATTTATTGAAACACAGCATTTATTGATGATTGGTGTATGTGATTTCTGAGTGATCTAAATGCCTATTTAAACAATTGCCTGCTGAGTGTAGCAATTGTGCTTTAAGGATGAGGGTATAGTGCAACTCAGTAGATCTGTGTGAGAACACACATGCATAAAAAGCATAAGGCAGCAACTGCAAGGGGAAAGCTCAGCCGGCCATTAAAGAAGCACTGGCTCCACTCCCCCTTTTGGAGTCCAGGCTGCACCACAGCCCTTCCCCCTTCCTCCTCTCGAGGAGGCAAGGGCGGCCCTCATGAGGCATGCCGTTGGCTGCCTCATGCACTGTGTTTCATGGTCAGTGACAACCTACCAAACACTCATAAACAGATTGGCCAACTATTGAACAAATGGTTTAAAGGTCAGGTCTTTGTTCACAGCCAGCGAACACAGCATGGCTCAACTAGTAGGTGTTCTTGCATCCCTATTAACTAGCATATAACTTATACAACTTTGCCAGGTTTGATGGCAGTCACTACGCAACTCATCTGAGTAACTCACTGCTAGGGGTGTGCAAAAAAATCAGAAGAATTAGATTTGGATGTTTTGGACCCAAAAATATTTGGTATTTCCGATTATCCCCGAATGCCAGTATTGGTATTGCACTGGCATTCAGGGTCAGTATTTGGAAACCAAACATATGTGGATCCATTATACCCTATGGGGACCATCCTCATAGGGTATAATGAAGAGTTTCACTCCTGCCTATCAGCTGATTGGTTGAGACTGATACTGACCAGTGGAAGGGGGGACAACATGCTCCCCCTTCCCTTCCTCAGGGGCTCCACTGCAGTGGGGTGCCCCAAGAAGGCAAGGCAGAGAGGGGAGGCATGTTGACCTCCCCTTTCCTTCCCTAGGGCACTGGGACATGGATGACAGATCATGGAGTGAAAAAGCCCTCCCCTTCCCCTGAAGAAGCTAGTCCCAAGATCTGTGCTGGTGGGGAAGGCTCTCCCTCCCTACTGCACAGACCAAACTGGCAGGGCTTCTTCTGCAGGGTGGTTTAAACTGCTTCGAAGTGGGGGAAGTAAAATGGACAAGTTAAATGGCTGCCAACCAGTGGGGCTGTCTGGCTCAGTTCGGTCCCAAACCAGACCAAATAGGTTCCAACCCCAAATCAAATCAGATGTTCATGCCATAGAATATCACATGCAAAGGAACAAAGATGAAGTTGTACAATACTAAGAACACTTTCTTTAATGGTTCTTACCCCAACCACATATTAGATAGACCTGAGTAGTAATTTACAGTGCTTGGGATTGCACTGTAAATTACAGTTCCTCAGCATAAAGCAGAAGGATATCTCTTATTATGATCAACCAAAACAACAATTTTGCTTAGGGTCAAAAGGCACTCCCTTGTCTCCAGCACACCTCCCTCAAATTAAGATGTAAGACAATATAATATGGGTTTAACGAGATTATTTAAATGACAGTTTTTGTCATAATTATTAAAATATTTGAAATATAGTAAGGACAGGCTGTGCTATGCAAATAATGGTTGTCATTGTCTTAGCAACTCCACATTGTCTTAGCAAGCTCCAAACTTGGCCAGTGGTTACATTAGCCCTGTTTATCTTTATCTGTACATGAAATGGGCTGAGAGAAGCCAAGCTTCATCCCCTCTTCCCCAGTGTGCCATGCATACAGCTAGGAGTTTTGACGATACAGCTCAGCACCAAATGTGTCCTTTCCACCTTAAAATGAATAAAAGACTGTTACAGGAATGACCCTCCATCATGTCTCACTGTGCTTGCCAATTTGTCCCTCCCTAGTCTGAGCAACCCACAGTATTTCTGCACAACTGGGATTGGTCTTACCTGTTGAAAGTCAGGCCTGATTATACCACCATCATAAAGCAGGTATGAAATGGTCCCTGCAATGACCATTCATATGTAAACCCAAAAATTGATTTGGCATCAAAGCAACAAACTAATCCCTTGATGCTTTTTTGGGATGGCAGGCAGCTCAGCAGCATTCAGCATGGAGAGTGCTTATAAAGCTGCCACAATCCATTCTCCATTGACCTTTCCTGCTAACAGCCCCAGTGCCTTACCTGAATTAAGAAAGGACTAGGACAACAAGATCCCTGGCCTTAATGGCCATTGATGCATTTCTACTTAGGCCCCTGCCACACAGGGGAAAAAAGAGTGGCCAAAAGTGCGGCTTTTTAGAGCCGCACCAAAAGAGACACACGGCGGTGGGATCAGATAGATCTCCTGAGCCGCCGCACAGTTCCTCCCCGGCACGATCAGATGCCAGGGGGAAGCCACTGAAGGGAGAGCGAGGCAGCCAAACTGTGCATGTGTGTGCATGCACAGTTTAGCCGGGAGCCTTGATTGCTCCGGAAGACAGGCGCGCCGGCGATCTCACAGCCACACTTGCTGTGCCGTTTCCAGTAAGTCCTGCTCTTTTGCAGGTTCTTTTTTGCAGCGGGGCTTCCGGCTGAAGGGACAGATCAGGGACAGGTGCGCACCACTTCCCAGATGTTGCAGTTTGATCGCGCCCGTTTGCTGTGCCCCCGATCCGTCCCTCTTCCGTGCCAAAACCTCCCGTGTGACTGGGGCCTTATAGTAGTATTTATTTTGGCCCTGATAGTACCACATGCTCTCCTAGTTCTTTTTTCAATTTTAAATGGCTTTCTTAAAATGTGTGAAATGTAATAAAGTCCTTCCATGTTCCATTTCAGCAAAGAAATCCTGTATCCACTGACCCATGGAAAGTATAACAAATACGTTATATGGAAAATATAACAAATACGTAAAGTTCTTGGTAATATATCATATGGCATCTAATTAGCATGTGGCTAACCATCCAGGCAAAATGGTGATATCATATTTTGGGATGGGACTATTTTCTTGGTTCCTTAGCTTCCACTGCCTCCCAACATACATTAATTGCAAATCTCATCCCTTGTCCAATCCCACTAATTTCCCTCCCATCTCTGTCTTTTATCACCTGATGCCCTCTTTCTGATGATGACCTCCTGTATTGTACACCCAGCTGGTTCACCACCTGTCCATGTGGTGAAAGAAAAGGAATGGGCCTCAGTGGAAGTTGCAGAAATGAAAGGGACATGAGAGGAGAAGAAGAAGTGATGTGGGACTGAAATAGAAAAGAGTAAACAGATGGAAGGAAACAGAAAATGAGCAGCAATAAAAGGACATCATGTATAACTAAACAGCATAAATGAGATAGAGTAACCAAAAAAGACATCTTGCAAGGGTAGTGAAATTATTTACAATATCTAGTGTGCATTTTCAAAGCACTGATTTTATGTATCTTTCTAATTAGTTTGTGCTAAGATTCACTATAATCTGGAGTAATTACTATATTCCTTCATACCTCCTAACATTCTGTTACTATAGACATTCAAATTCAATAATTCAGGAGGTCTTTTCAATCTTTAATGTTCGGTTTGATGGTGGAGTACATGCTCTGAATGTGATTCTATCAACTCTGGCTAAGCAGTTACATGTCACAGTTTTGTGTGAATCCCTGCAGAGCTTGCTTCAAGACTTGCTGCCCATCTTGCTCAAGCAATACTGCTCAAAAGTCACTAGAACATTGCTGTCTTTTAATACAATACATTATGATAATTAATTCCATGCAAGGTAAGGGTCTTTGTTGTTCAGTCTTGTCTTTGTTGTTCAGTCGCACAGTCGAGTCCGACTCTTCGTGACCCCATGGACCAGCTCCCACCAGGCCCTCCTGTCTTCCGCCGCCCTCTGAAGTTGGCTCAATTTCATGTTCGTTGCATCGATGACACTGTCTAACCATCTCATCCTTTGCCATCCCCATCTTCTTTGACCTTCAATCTTTCCCAGCATCAGGGTCTTCTCCAGTGAGTGCACCCTTCTCATTTGGTGGTCAAAGTATTTGAGCTTCAGTTTCATTATCTGGCCTTCCAGGGAACAGTCAGGGTTGATTTCTTTTAGGATTGACAGTATTGTCTAGGGTATTGCAATATGTTGCCATTTTATTTATATCTTACATCCTAACCATGATGCCAGAATGCTGTGTGAATGTGATTGTATGAGTGACATCATGTCATAATAAAAATGCAGTCTACAGAAGAAAGACTAGAACTTCACCCAAGCCCATCAAGCTAACTAGAGTAGGAACAATGTCACTTTGCCAAGAAACTGGCTATCAGATCATGGAGTCTTGGCAATAATTAGTGTGCCTTAAGCCACAAACAGAACTTGTATTAGCATTTCCCACCTTAGACTTGCAGTTCCAACAGTTCAATTTAGAGTTCTCACCATAGGATCACTTGAGCAATCAGACCAAGATCATAACCATAAACATGTAGAAATCTTCCCCTTTTTACCTGATTTGGAATCCTGGGCCATCCCCTCCTCCTCTTCATCCAGTTAAACCACACACCTTGCATCCTCCTCAAGCCTGAAAAGAAAATAACCTTTAAAAACACATGAAGCTTGTTATATAAAGAAGCTATGATCTAGCTTGAAAATTGCTCTGCCTTGCTGTGTGCTCGGCAGGGAGGGCCTTCTCCACTGTGTTCTGAGACCTTGTAATATGTACTGTTTGTGTATTTCTGATAACTCATGTTATGCCAACTCCTCCAGGAAATTCCTGGAGACCCAATCCCGAGTTATCTACCAAGGGGAAAGGGGTTTGTGGCTGTGCGTAAGTTCTAACCAGTTTATACAGAGGTCAGATGGTCGAAGGGGGAGCGCTCGCTATTTGTGAGGGAGTCAGACAACACGCTATTGGTTAAATCAATGTTGCCTTTACTAAAGGGTTTCATCAAACATACAAAATCGGAATCATACAGTTTCACACAAGCTCCTTAGTTACAATTTTACATCAGAACAATTACAGCATAGAAAATAACAAAAGCATAGAAAATAACAAAAGCATAGAAAATAACAAAGCATCAAGTAAGGGGATGACACAATGGGGCACGGCTCTACTTATCTGAGGTCCAAGCTGAAGAAGAAATCTCCTCCTTGGAAGGATGGGCAGCTAAAGCAGCAACTTGTGAACTCTGAAAACACACAGGCTGGGCCAGCCAAAGCCACGTGTGCGCTCCCTGGGTCGCGACTCCGGGGAACTTAGGTAGAGAGTCATTTGTAGCACCTTAGTGCACGCTATGGGGAAGGTGGGTTAACCAGAGAAACAAAGAAGAGTTTCTCCTTAAATAAACTCCTTTTGGGGGCTGTCTTTTCTAGCCATAAACTATCAAACCCGTCCTCTAAACTACCACTACTGGCTGAAGAGGGGGTGACGAGGGGATGACGAGGGGGTGACGTTCTTTGAGGGGTGGTGGGCAATATGCAGATCCTACTCCTACATCAAAGGTGCCTTGTGGTGAGGTGTGAATCTTCCGTTCCCATGGACACCTCTTGATTTGCAGATCTGGTGCCTGCTCCAAAGCCATAAATGCTATTGTCTTTAGATCCCAAGCCATATTAGGAGAGTAGGGTTACATGCTCTTTCCCATTCCAGAAATGCTGGGGTTCGCTGGGGATTTTCCATATCTCTCAGAGTGGGTGCAATGGCGCGGTGTCTTCTCTATCCCGATGCAGCATGGGATACATTCCAGGGAAGCACATGGTCCGTATGTGCAGCAACAGCCCAAGGCCAGCCTATTTCTAGGCAAGCATGAGATGCAGAACAAAGCAACACAACCAAACAGCAATCCCTGAATACACAATGCATAGGTATTCATGCTAGAGACACACACAAACAGCATCACCACTATACAGAAATACAAACATAGGCTCATATCGTAACACTCAGTCCTATATAAACTATGTAGCCACAGAGTTTCCTAATTCAGATTATGACAGAATAAGAACCCTGCTATTCTCTCACCTTTCTATTATTTTCTGCCATGATGCTTGGACTTGGACCTCCAGATGTATCTGTATAGTCATCTCCATGACAACCATGGGACTCCCTCAGCTAATAACTGTACTTCCAGATTGTATAGGTTACACTCAATATGCTATTTCGTTCTGGGTGGGAGGAATGAGATCTGATGGTGGAGGAACTGATGGCAGGTTTTTGGGTTTTTTGTTTTTTTATCATGAACCAAACACTATTTGCTCAGGTTTAGATCTGCAGGGATATCAAGACTGCTAGGGTAAGGAAAGTCTGTTAAAATCATCTAACTCTAAAGCCAGATGGATCTGCCAACTGGGTCTGAGAGGTAGTTTGGTGTAGTGGTTAAGTGCACGGACTCTAATCTGGGAGAATCGGGTTTGATTCCCCACTCCTCCACTTGCACCTGGCTGGATGACCCTGGGCAAGCCGTAGTTCTGATAAGAGCTGTCGAAAAAGAGCAGTTTCTGTCAGAGCTCTCTCAGCCCCACCTACCTCACAGGGTTTCTGTTGTGGGGAAGGGAAGGGAAAGGAGTTTGTAAGCCGCTCTGAGACACCAGTCTCCTCCTCCTCCTCCTCCTCCTCCTC
>NW_015174883.1:484272-532567 GCF_001447785.1 Gekko japonicus | reverse complement strand
ATGCCTCCTTGAGAGAGGGAGCCATCACCTCAGTTTTGAAACAGGCTGTGGTGCATTTCTAAAAAAGCCCTGCACCCAAGAGATCTCAATAACTATTCACCTGCATTGTATGTCCCATTTTTGAGCAAGGTAATTGAATGGGAGGTGTCTGGACAACTTCAGGTTTTCCAGAATGGAATACATTGTTTAGATGCATTCTTATCTGTTTTTTATGCCTAGTTGTGGGACTGAAACTGCCTTTATTGCCCTGGTGGCGTCCTGCACCAGGATATGGAAAGAGGGAGTGTGACTCTGGTGATTCTCCTGGACCACTCAGTGGCTTTGAATACCATTGATCAAGGTATCCATCTAGACCAGCTATCTGGACTGGGATTAGGAGGCTCTATTCTGCAGTAATTCCAGTCCTACCTGAAGGGTAGGTTTCAGAAGGAGGACAGCCACTTTGACCCTTGGTCTTTGGCTTGTGGGGTTCCATAAAGCTCCATCTTGTCCCCTTTAACATCTACATGAAACTTTTGGTTGAGGTCATCCAGGGATTTAGGCTGAATGGTCACCAATATATGAATGACACTCAGCTCTGTCTCACATTTCTGGCTGATCCCAGGAAGGTTGTAGAAACCCAGAACTGGTTCCTGAAAGCAGTTTTGAAGAGGATGAAGGCTAATAAACTGAAGCTTAATCTTGACAAGGCAGAAGTGCTACCAATGAGTGGAAGGCCTGATCTGAGATTGATAGTATTACCCATTTTGGATGGGGTTGCACTTTCATTGAAGGAACAAGTCCATAGTTTGGGAGTGCTTTTGGGCACAGGACTACTGCTGGATAAGCAGGTGGCAGCTGTGGGCAGAACTGCCTTTTAACAGCTTTGGGTGGTTTTCTGGACAGCCACAGACATTCCTGTGTAGAAAATATCTATCCACTGTGGTGCATGCACTGGTTACATCTAGATTTGCATACTGTAATGTGTTGTACATGGGACTGTTCTTGAATATTCAGAAACTTCAGTTGTTGCAGAATGGCGCAGCCAGAATGGAGTGGATTGTAAGGACCACATAATTCCAGTCTTTGCTTTTCTACAATGGGTCCCAATTTTGTTTCTGAGCACAATTAAAGCTGCTCTTTTTGACCTTTAAAATTCTATTTTTTTTAAAAAAATAAATCTTTATTAAATTGCAAGACAAATATTTTTACAATAACCAAGAGAGAGAGAGAGAGAGAGAAATCCATTTTAAACAAGTTCATATACAATTTAAGGAAAGCATAGGCCAAAGATGAGCATATAAACCCAAAACAAACAATCACAGACCAAATGGTTGTGTGCAATAGAACAAAAACAAAAAAAAAATTAAAAAAATCCAAGTTAGAAATAATTACTCTACCTTAAGTTTTAAAATTTCACAAATAATCCAATCTATTGGGCAACAAAGAACTATTTTTTAAAAAATATTCAAGACCGGTTTCCATCTTTCCTCATAGTTTATATCTGAATCACTATAATTATTTAAAAAAGGATTATTCATTGTCTTTCCCATTATATACAAATCCCATAACTTATTGTACCACAAATTAATCAAAGGAGTAGATGGGGGTTTCCAATTCTTAGCAATTGTCAAACGAGCTGTCGAGACTAAGAGTTTCTGTTCTTTGCTCAGTGGCTTATCAGGCCAGATATCAAATCTAGAAAGTCTAATGTCCAAAGGGATATATTGACTTAATATACATTTTATTTGCTCTGCCACTTTATTCCAGAAATTGGATACAGTCAGACATTCCCATCGCATACGTTATGGGGATCCTTTGGTTTTACAATTTCTCCAGCATTCTGGGCTTGAGGCACCAGTGATTTTACTCAGCATAACCTGATTTAAATACCAAAAGTGAGTACATTTTAAAAAACTGAAGTTGAATGCTAATGATTTTAGCCTTGATGGAAGGGGAATTCCAACTCTTTTCCCAATCACTATCCATTAATGTTTGTGGCAGCATCATATTCCAATGACTGATATAAGAAGGTGGATTTAAGTAGAGGATTCCAACTTAAAAATGATAAATTTTAGACAATAGACCTTTATCACCTTTAGCCTTTTCCTTAAGAAGGAGCTCAAAAGGTGTAAGATATTATCTAAAAGTTCCTTTTCTCTGGAGGGAGTGAATTAAGTCACTAACTTGAAGGTACTGATACCAATTGATATAAGCACCTAACTTTTCCTCTGCCTGCTCTTTTGAGATTATATTATACCCTTGAATCCAATCACAAATTCTATCCAACCCCTTAATCACTCATGGATGTCTGGAATTTGCCATTATGAATTTCGGGAACCAGTCTTGATTTGATTTAAAAAGCTACTTAATGGAGAAATACCTGGCGCTATCCACTTCCTTAGTTTCTCCCATATTCTTAATGTATTTTCAAAAAAGGGATTTGCCGGTATAGAATATGATCTCTTTTTGTATTTAGACCAAAAGGTTCCTCTTAAAGAAAAAGGGGCAATATATTCTTGTTCAATTTGAATCCAAGATTCTACTGGATTTATCCCTAACATTTTGACTATCTGAGCAACATTAGCTGCATAATAGTAGATCCTTAAATTAGGAACTTGGAGGCCCCCCTTTTTGACCAGTCTACAAATAGTTGAGAATTTTATCCGTAGCTTAGAGATATTCCAAATAAATTGATTTAGGATTTGTTGCCATTTGTTCAATATTTGCTCTGATATTTCAATGGGAATAGCCCAAAATAAATATAAAAATTCATGTAGAATAACACTCTTTACACTCATAATTCTATCATACCAGGGAAGTCCAATTTTATTCCATTTTGCTATTAATGACAATACTTCATTTAATAATTCATCATAGTTATATTGCAATAGAGTGTTAATTTCTTTAAAGATATTAATACCTAAATAACTCCATTTTTCTTTCACCCATGAGTAGGAAGACAAATTTTTAAACCTTAATTCAGTATCAGCTGAAAGATTGATTGAATGAAAAATTGTTTTGTGCGAATTTATTTTAGCTCCAAAATCCTATTAATTGTTCCAAAGTCTGATTAAGAACCTGTAATGGTTTAGTTGGTGAAGTACTGTATATTTCTACAACATCAGCAAAAAGGACGATTTTATGAATTTCAGACCCTATTGTGACACCTGCAATATCTTAATTTCTTTGAATAATTTCTGCCAGGGGTTCAATTGAGATAGCAAAAATTAATGGTGAAAGAGGACACCCCTGGTGAGTTCCTCTTTTAATTGAAAAAGACTGAGAGAAACATCTGTTAACTCTAATTTGGGCAGAAGGGTTGCTATAAAGAGCACGGAGACCATTGAAAAAGTGTTCACTACATCCCATATTATCAAAAACATTCATAAAAAATTTTTCTCCACAGAATCAAAGGTTTTTCCCATAGCAGTAGAGATTAATACTGCTTCTTGTTTGGTTACTGTACAATGATTCAAGATGTCCAATGTTCTTCTAATGTTTTCTGATATATCCCTCCCAGAAATGAAACCAATCTGATCTCGATGGATTAATTTGTTTGTAATCTGTTTTAATCTTTTAGCTAGCACAACTGTAAATGTCTTGTAGTCATTCAAAAGGGCTATGGGTCTGTAATTACCCGGTACTGAATCATCTTTATTTTCTTTAGCGATAGGAAAAGAACTGCCATTTCCCATGAGAGTGGCATTAAGACTTTCAAAAAATACAATTACAAACTTGAGATAGAGGTTTAATTAAAATGGGCTTTTTTTACAAAATTAAGTGGGAAACCCATCTAAACCTGGGGCAGTGTTACTTTTAAGCGAACTAATAGCTTCATCTATTTCTTGTTCTGTTATTTCAGCCTCCAGTATATCTCCATCCAATATGCTTAATTTTGGAATCAAATTTTGTTCTTTAAGAAAATTCCTTATTACTTCTGGTTCAGGTATCATCCCCCCAGATGGACCTGAAACTATAACAGATTCTTCTATAACAATTCTGAATGAAGTCTAATGAGATGTGACATCATAGTGTTGTTGAGGCCAAGAAAATTATTGTACTAAGGAAATGTATTTCCAAATATAGAGATATAATAAAAAGACCAGTTTGTGTGTGTATTGCTGAAGTGTTACAGTGTTCACCTACTTTATAACTCCACAGTTTATTTGGAAACTACTTTCCTGAAATTAGTTCTACATAAAAATGGTCAAAATTATGAAAGCAGACTGAGAAGATATAAAAAATAACACAGGTAGGAGTCCAAAATGCACATTCCTTGGAGAAAGCCTACTGAATAACAAATGATTTACTTCGGACTAGTCTTATTTAGGCTTACTCCCACAGACTATTAATTTGTTGTGAGAAGGCTCATGTACCATTGAATATGTCAGTGTATATATGGCCACCCTCCAATTTATGGCCAAATCTACAGTAAAAATAGCTTGAACATAAGGAATACAACCTTCTTTCCAACGCATCTAAATCCTAAGAGCTTGTGGCTTACATTCTACTGTCACAGCTATAGCCAGGAATATAGAGAAACAATTGTTAGACTTGACAGAAAAAACAGAGAAAAACAGGGCTAGCCTATTCTCCCAGCTAAATGAGGGAGAAGGAAAAGATACAAAGAAATAACAAAATAATATGGCCTTGTGTAGATTAGAAGACACCTCCCTGGTATCAATTGATACTATTTGTTAAGGCCCAGTTGCAGGGAGCATCTCACAATGTTAAGAATGTCCAGCTTCACAGAAGTCAAGATAGGATTCAAACATGGAGTATATTGGTTGAGGGCCAAAAGATACTTTTATGTCTGAGAAGCCCCAAATGATTATTTTTAAATATACTTTGTTAAGATTAAAAAGATAGCAAGAATAAACTAACAGTTCCTACATATTTTAAGACATTTCAAATACAAATAACCTTATATGGTGTTTAAAGTTATGAGATAACCAGTTATCCAAGAATTTGTGCCCTTGTCAAGTGAGACAGTTAAATATTGTTAGGAGATGATTTTAAAATCCTATAAATATGGGAAGTTGAAGGAGAGATTCTCTATTAGTATTACTTCTATGCTATATCCATGACAAACCAAATATATTATCAAGGTGTACTTTTAGCCAAGAAATAAATGATGTGATATAGAAAAGCTAACTAGATGCCTAGAGCTTCTTATTGCATGCCTATATCTGAATCTGGCCTGACCAAAGTCATTCAGAATAATACAACCTGCTTAAAAGATAATCTCAGATCTAGACAATTATCCACACAACTAAGGTGTAGATAATTAACTAAGGTGCCACTGTGAATGCAGAAGGACACCAAGATCTGCATTATGTGGAAACAAAGTTCAGGTGAATTATTGGGTTTAGCAACCTCAAATATTCAATTGTTGTTCAGTCGCACAGTTGATCTGTTTCTTCTTCTACTCTTTCTTCCTCCTCCTCTTTCTGCCAACCTAATTCTTCTCCGAATCTCTCAAGAATGTTTTCTACATTAAAAATAGAATTTAATTTATGCCTTCTTCCTCCATATTCAAATTGAACACCTTCTGGGATGAGCCATCTATATTGGATGTCATAAACTATCAGTAGATCAGTCAAAACATAATATTTTTGTCTCTTTTCCCTGACCCTCCAGGGAATTTCTTTTAAAAATCTGACTTCCACATTTTGTATAAGGACTTTTTTCTTGTTTGTGGCCCTTAGAATGTTATCCTTCAGTTCTTTTTTATAAAATTTAAAGTGACCCTCTCTTGGTACCTTGTGTTTTTTTGCGTAGAAGGAATTCCTTCTATAAACTGCATCTATCTCAGTAGAGATCTGTTCTTGAATTCCTAATTCTAATTGATCTGCTAGACTCTGACAAATTTCTTCCCTTAAACTTTTTCCCAAGTTTTCAGGTATATTTTCGCAGCTTAATATTAAGGCTGTCTTATCCATTTCTAGTGATATTATAGTTTCTTCTAATTTGTCTTAAATCAGAGAGTTGAATGATGAAATCCAAGAAATAAAAATCAAAGTTTATTTCTTGGATTTCATCATCCAACTCTCTGATTTTCTCTTTTATTGTATCATTACTGGAAGATATTTTTAGAATGTCTCCATAATACAAACAAATGTTGGCAATTTGATCTCTAGTTTCTCTACCACTTTGAGAACCAACTTGTACTTCTGGCAGTTCTCTATCCATGTACTGCTGAAGCTGATGATATCCTAGCTTGTAAAATTAACTATGTGTTGTGGGGCCCTTAAAGCAAAATGTTGTGTCTCATTCTTTAAGGTTGCAGTGACACACACTAATTAAGCCATGTTTAATCCACTTTCAGTGCACTTTCCAACTGGATTTTACTGTGTGAACTGGCAAAATCCAGTTGGAAAGTGCACTGAAAGTGGATTGAAAGTGGATTATTTAGTATGTGTGACCACAGCCTAATACACTTTACTAAGGCATTCCACAATGGCTGGTTTAAACTTGTTATGATATTTACACATATTTTTGTATCTATTGTTCTATGAATAAATTGTTGACAACATACCATGCCCTCTGTTGTACTGATAAGCTGTCAGATATTCCAATGTGGTTTTATTTGGGAACATCTCAAAATGAAAACCCATTCTTATACTCAGAAAATAAGTATTTAATTTAATTCCTGCTGCTGTTGATTGCAGCAGAATGTAACACAATGAGATGTATTTTTCTATATCCTCAATATGGTAAAAAAGAACCTCCCCAAATATTTTTATAGAATACTATCTGTTATAAAAATGAATGACAATGAAACAAAACATATCAGTAACGATTCCAAAAGAAAAGTCATGTGGGTCCCTTTTATTATGGTCAAACTAAATAGCTAACTGTGACAGACTGCAGTTTTAGAGAGGCTTGAGTGAAAGACTGCTCTAAGCAATCTCATTGGTTAGCATCAGCTGAGCAAAAAAAAAAGTCTTGAGAGAGCTGGATGCTGAGGAGATTCAGTCAGATTCCTGGCTTAACTGAGAAGAGATATGTACTGAGACTGTGAGACTGTCTGAGAATAGCCCTGACAGAAAAAAAGGTTTAGTGCCTTGACTGGGCACTCCATGAAACTGCAGAGCGGTCGGGTTAGAACGGATAACAGGAAGTACTTCTTCACCCAAAGAGTGATTAACACATGGAATTCACTGCCACAGGAAGTGGAGGGTGCTACAAGCATGGACGGCTTCAAAAGGGAATTAGATAAGCATATGGAGCAGAGGTCCATCAGTGGCTATTAGCCACAAGGTATAGCTAGGGGCTCTGGGGCAAGTGATGCTCTGTCTTCTTGGTGCTTGGGGGGGTGGGTCAACAGTGGGAGGGCTTCTAATGTCCTGGCCCCACTGCTGGACCTCCTGATGGCACTGGTATTTCTGGCCACTGTGTGACACAGAGTGTTGGACTGGATGGGCCTTTGGCCTGATCCAACATTGGCGTCTCTTATGTTCTTATGACTGAATGCAGTCTGAATACAGCATAAGCTCAGAAGAGTTAGAACACAGTTAGAACACAGAAAGAGAACTGGAGAAAAGTTTGGCAAGGAAGTTTGGGTAGTAGAGAAGACTCCCATTCAGGCCAAAGAAAAGGGGATAGATCTTATATAGAGAGAAGAAGATTCCCTACTCAGTCGAACAGGGAGAGATATCTCTGAGGAGTACAAAATTCCCTGGTCTAATGTGACTAGAAACTGCCTGTGGAGACATTAAAAGTCAGTGAACAACTGAAAAAAAGTACTGGTGTTCCAAGAGGTATTGGAGAAGAGGGTACCAGCCTTCTGGGCACCAAAAGAGTCAGCAAGTACTCAAATGGGATGTTTGTGAAAACACTGAAACAAAAACCTTCCAGTATAAAGATCAAAGAAATTGTTAATAAATTAAGAATCTCTCATTAGCCTGCTATATAAGATCAAAAGTCTGTGGTTGTACTAATTTTACCTCAGTAATTTCAACCCCTAATTTCACCTGTCCTTTCAACTCAATGTTAAAGTATCTCAAGTGCCATTTTCAGGGGTTTAAGTTAAAGGGTGATCCTGTCACTTCCCTCAGATTCCTGGGCTGAGCAAATAGCCAAAATATTTCTTATTCACAGGGTAGGACAGCCAAAGCTTATTTAGGGGAGAAGAAAACATTTTACCAAGGCTGCTCAGTCAGTGAGGAGACAGAGAAACAGAGGAAAAATCTTGCCTCAGAGGATGGGAAATGGAAGGGGTGCATCACACTAAGCTACCTCACATTTGTTGTGAGAAAATGAAAGAGGAAATTAGGGTTGTAAGTACCTATGGGTCCCCATTGGAGGCAGAAATGGGTAATCCCCTTGTAAGCCGCCCTGAGCCCGCTTGCGGGGAGGGCGGGGTAAAAATACCTAAAATAAATAAAATAAAATAAATAAATACATAGCTCTCAAGAAGCCTTAATCAGCCTAAATATTTTGTAAAAAAGATAAATAATGGGAATGGTGTTTCAGGGCATGGTGATGATTACAGCCAAAGAAGGAATATAGGAGGCATGAAATAACTATTTCAAAGAGGTTTGAAAGTTGTAGCAAAGACAGCTGGAGCTATCATGGAAAGAGAAAAAATAACATTCTTCCATTGTGGATATATGGCATTAAATTAAATTTGCAGGCCCCTTGTAAGGCAAAGAACAAAAGAAAACACAGTAATCTTAATATTAGCAATGTTGGAGATTCATTTAAGGTGCTGCTGTTGGGCAAGAGTTAATGGAAACCCAATTACATAGTGTTTGGAGGATAAGCAACCTATAAGCAGAGTCACATTTAAGATTGTATCTTCCTTCAGTTGACGCAATCCTCTCTTTGAGTGCTAGATTCAATACTCTGCATAATAATGAAAGTGATTAGACAACTGTGCTGGCATGAAAATAATTCTCAAAACAAAAAGCATTTTGGGGATGAACCAAAAATCTCCAAAACAAAACCGTACTTGTCTCAGCAGTCTGTAGTACACCTTGCAAACCTGTTTTACACTTAGGACCATCAAATCCAATTAATTCTACAACACATTAGGTGTTCAGTCATCTACAAGCTCTCATAATTTATTTTCATTTACATTTTTGAAAAGCTGAAAAGAAAATCTAGGGATTGTATTGCAAATAGCTGGTACAGCAAAGTGCAAAATAATTTAGTAGCCTTTATGCTTATTACCATAATACTGTCCATTCTGGACCTGAGAAAATTGACCATTTTCTCCAAGACTGAATATAGGGAAGTAATCATCATTCATATTGAAATATCACTAGGTAAATTAACTGAATAACTGTATGATCTAACTCATTTATCATTATAATTGTATACAATTGCTTTTTTAATCATCCAACATTACCTGCTAGTATGGACCAGAGAAAGGAATTCATAACATCAGCACAGGAGATGTACTGACCCTAATTCAGAAATCCTCATACAAAACAGTGTGAGAATGTTCCCAACTGCTATTAGTGATGTTCATTCTGACAATGCTACTTGCTTATTGTGGGAAAGACAGTTCATCTTATTTCACCTTGCAAACAAGTAGTCAGAAATAAAGTATGATTTCGTCAGTGTGCAAGCTATACATAAGCATTATATACATATCATCTGAGCTAGAAACAGCTATCATCACAAGATTAGTATTAGGAAACCATGCAAGAAAACTATGCAACACAGAAATAAGGTCACAAGTACGGTTAATGATGACTGATTCATGCCCTGTGTCATGGGGTGGGGTGCCAGTCAGATGGAGTCCAAAAACAGGCCGAGGTCAGGAGCCAGGAAGACTGCAAAATCCATAGCCAAGCTGGGGTCAGGAGCCAGGAACACAGAGCTAAGTCCAAAATCACTAACCAGAAACACAGTTCAAAGGTAGAGGGTCCGAGAGTCTAGGTATCTGAGCTGAGCCGAAGTGGATGTGAGGAGTCACGAAGCTGACTCGTTGCTTCCATGAAGAGCTCTGCCCAGAGTGTGGAGCTAAATGCTGCTACCAATTAACCAGCTGTGCAAGCTTCCAGGCTCCTCTTAAAACTCTGGGCTAAACAAGTGTCTTCCCTGTAGCCTGGACTCACTGCCTGATTGCTAAGTTTTGATGCAGCCACTCCCTTAGATTAGTCACAGATGGAGGTGAGTTGGGAGGGCTTTCATCTTGCAATTTCTCCCCCTTATCTGGGCCAGGTGCAAGGAATGCTGATGCAGATGGCAGCTGCCAACAATCCTCCTCCACTGCTTCAGAGGGGCCAGCTGTGGTTTTTGCAAGGTCTGGCAATTCTGTCAGCTCTCCCTCACCCATGCTTATGACACTATCCCCCCCGCAGGGACCCCTCATCAGAAGGGCCCGGCTTGCCCAGATAGGCAGCATGGAATTGCCGTATCAGTTCTGGGGTGTGGAGGTTCCCCATGGGTTCCCAGGATCAGTCTTCGGGACCATACCCCTCCCAGTCAATGAGATACTGGAGGCCACCTCAGTGGAGCCAAGAGTCCAAGACCTGGTGCACTTTCTATTTCTCATCATCATCCACCAGCACTGGTGGTGGTGGCAATGGAGGCAGGGTTTGAGCGGGGTCTGGATGTGCAGCCAGCACAAGCAGAGACTGATGAAAGACCAGATGAATCCAAAGGGTGGGCGGTAATTGAAGTCAGAAGGCAATGGGGTTGATTTGTTCCACAATCAGATGGGGTCTGACGTAGCGAGCATCCAAACTGCGTGAGCAGCCGGGCCATCACAGGTAGTGGGTGGAGAGCCAAACAGGGTCCCTGGGTTTAAGTGATGGGTCTTCCTGGCATTTCCAGTCAGTCGCCATCTTGTAAGCCTCCTTGGCTCTTTGGAAATGCTCCTGCAGCAAGTCGTGGAGAGCACAGAATTCTTGTAGATGCATGTCTGCTGCAGGGATGTTCGTGGGAGGCAGCATGGATGGGAAGAATCAAGGGTGATAGCCATAGGTCACTTCAAATGGGGTCATCTGCGTGGATGCCTACATGGCATTATTATTAAGGCCGGATAAAGCCGCACTTCAAGTTCTTAGCAAGAAAGTCCCGTAGGGTGGCTAACTCTGGTTCTGACATGGGATACAGGTGCCCCACTGGCAGAGGTGCCCCAGGCACCAGGTTGATGGTGCAATCGTACGGTTGATGAGGGGGAAGGTGATCAGCCTCCTTCTCCTCAAAGACATCCATGAACTCTGTGCATTTCTGAGGGTTGAGGGCTGCTGGCCAGAGTGGCAGCCGCGAGAGCAGAAAGTGGAGCCAGGTGGGGGCATGGTTCTTGGAAGTGTAGCTCATGCTGAGCCCAGTCCAGAACAGGGTTGTGAGTCATTAGCCAGGATAGACCCAGAATGAGTGGGAAGCAAGGCATGCACGCAACATCAAACTGGACTTGCTCCTGATGCTGGTGGATCTGGAGGGTGACAGGGCATGTCTCCTGGGTTACCGGGCTTGAGCGGAGGAGGCATCCATAGATAGCCTCTACAGGCACCGGAGTCTCCTTAGTCTGTACCAGGATCTGGTGCTGTTTGACAAAAGCAGCATCTATGAAGCACCGGGCTGCTCCCAAGTCCAGGATGGCATACACCAGCAGCCAGCGCCCGTCTGGTAAGTGAAGCTTGATGGGTACCAGGAACGAGCCTCAGTCCTGGGCATAGAGTTCAGAGGACCCAGCTAAATGCCCCAGGCCAGGGGGTCCATTTAGGTGTGGGACTGTTGTTTTGGTGCAGGCAGTGGTATGCTGGGGCGGGGCCGTTTCGCAGGGTAGCCAGCCAAGAAATGCCCCTCCCTGCCACAATACAGGCAGATGTTTTGAGACCTTTTCTTTGCGGGTCAGGCGAGGTCATGCAGCTCCCAGTTGCATGGGTGCACATTCCTCTCCTCTGGTGGTTGAGGTGGCCAGGAATGGCAGGGGAGCCGGGTGGTGGGAAACAGGCAGCAGGCGACTGCTACTCCGGGCTTGGTGTTGACTTTCTAGGTGGCCATCAATGCGGAGGCACAGCACTATCAGCCCTTGCAGTGTGGGGGGTCATTCCACCCTTGCCAATTCATCCAGGACCTCATCTACAAGTCCCTCCATATACTGGTCCATGAGTGCAGCCTCATTCCAGGCTAGGTCTTGGGCCAACAGTTTAAACTCAGTGGAATACCGAGCCACTCAGTCTTTGCCTTGCTTCAGGGTCCAGATCTTTCTGTTAGCTGCTGCTGCTGCTTGCTGGGGGTTGGCATAGTTGGTAGACAGGTGAGCAAGGAAACCGGTAAAATCAGTCAACAGCAGTGAGTGAGCCACGAGTGCTGTTGTAAGCCCTGCTTTTCAACTGCCATTGACACTGAAAATAAAAATATTTCATGGCTTTATCTACTCACCAGCCTGTACTATGAAGTATAAAGCAATAAAGAATTTACAAGTGAGGACTCCAGGGTGGGGTGTGGGGGGGTGGAGATTGAAAATTCCAACCCCAGATAATCCCTTCTAATATTTGTTAAGTTTATTATTTATTTATTTGTTTGTCTCATTTATATGCCGCCCTCCCCACAAAGCAGGCTCAGGGCGGCTTCCACTCAACATAAATACAGTTAAAACATCATACAATCATATAAAAAAACCAACAGTTAAAACAGATACAGATTCACAAAGTGCTGATTGCAATTAATTAATTATCCAAGATAGCTCACTTTCAGAATAGATGTCAACTTCCCAGATGTTGTTCTGCTTCTGATTTCCTGTGGTGCCAGCTTGATGTCAAGAGCAAGGGACAGGACTCTATAGCCGTGGCGGCTTCCTAACTAAATGCCTGGAGGAAGAGCTCCATCTTGCAGACCCTGCAGAACTGTAACAGATCCCGCAGGGCCCTGATCTCCACCAGGATGGGGCCACCACTGAAAAGGCCCTGACCCTGGTAGTAGCCAGCCTGGTTTCCTTGGGGCCAGGAAGGGTCAGTCGATTCTGATAACCCGACTGTAGTGCTTTCGGGGTATATGTGGGGAAAGGTGGTCCCATAGGTATGTCAGACCCTGGCCATATAGGGCTTTAAAGGTAAGAACCAGCACCGTGAAAAGGATTCGGTATGCTATTGGCTTCCAGTGCAGTGTCCTCAGCACAGGCTGGGTGTGCTCCCACCTGAGGAGACCCATCAACAGCCTGTCTGCAGCGTTCTGCACTAGCTGAAGCTTCCAAATCTGTGACAAGGGCAGCCCCATGTAGAGAGCATTACAGTAGTCTAATCTCGAGGTGACCATCGCATGAATCACTGTTGCTAGGTTGGCACGATCAAGGAAGGGAACCACGTGCCTGATTAGCCGAAGATGGTAAAAGGCCGACCTAGCAGTGACTGCTACCTGGGCCTCCATTGTTAAGGAGGCATCCAGGAGCACTCCCAGACTCCTAACCTCCGGTGCTGGCACCAGTGGCGCCCCACCGAAGGTCGGGAGTGGGATCCCTAATCCTGAACTGCCCTGACTCAGGCACAGGACCTCCATCTTCACCAGATTCAACTTCAGCCAGCTCAGTCTAAGCCAACCAGCCACAGCTTGGAAAGCCCAGTCCAGATCTTCCGGTCTGGAGTCCGACTGGCCACCCAACATCAGATAGAGCTGTGTGTCATCAGCATACTGGTGGCACCCCAGCCCGTGCCTTCGGGCAATCTGGGCAAGGGGGTGCAATAGATGTTAAACAACATCGGGGACAGCACTGCCCCTTGAGGCATGCCACACTCCAGCGGGTGTCTCCTGGATTGCTGTTCCCCTAGCCCCACCCTTTGTCCCTGACCCTGGAGAAAGGAAGCAAGCCATTGCAGGGCAAGCCCCTGGATTCCCATGTTGGTGAGGTGGTGGGTTAGTAACTGATGGTCAACCATGTCGACCATGGCCGACAGATCTAACAGCAACAGGACACTAGTTAATGAAGTCTCTTTTTATGTTTTTAGAAAAGGAAGATAATGGCTGTTAGCTAATGAACAGAAAAGAGAGACAAGTGTTTGCCTTCCCTTCCTGAGCTCTAGTTCTTTTTTTATTGAGAGAGAGAGGGAGAGAGGGAGAATACTTCCATCTGATGTGCTGTCATTCAGGGATCATTCATGAACACAATGACTATAAATCCATTTAAAACATTTTTGAGCTATGAATCATGTTTTGTCACTTGAGTACATAAAGGAAGATTATCGTCCCCCCCATAGCCTAGAGGGTGGAGGAAAAAACACCATGTGGATGCAAAGTCACCTCTATTCTTATTTTTAATTCTAGTTCAGTACACCTTTCATTTGCTATTGATTTAGTGCCACACTACTTTTGTTGGCATAATTTTACTGTCTTTGATATTCTACACAAATTCCAAATACTTGCATGAATTTTCAATAATTAAGCCATGCACAAAGGTTCCCTGTGGAGGGAAGGGGGAGACAAATCCTCACACACTGAGTTTATTCTCCTAAGTTAGTGTTGTCAAGGGTAGAAAACTGAAGTACTTCCTTAAACAACTACTTCCTTGTTTTGTATCATGGCACACAATTTACAGTGCTTGTTTTACACAGGATTTGGAATATTTCTTTGTATAAGCAGTACAATATCCCATGATACACTACTTTATTGTTCTGGAACACACTTTCAGTGGGAAGGATTTTGAATTTCTCGTTCTTACAGTGTAGTTCTGAACTCCCCCCCCCCATTTCAATTTTGCTACTCTTGATTATTTTATTTTGTGCCCTTTTCTGCTTTCCAGTGATCCAGTGAAATGTACATATTTTCAACATTGTTTTTGCTTCAATAATTCAGAATCAAATGATATACATTGTGTGTATAAATATTATATAAACTGCAGATAAAAAACCATGCAACATACATGCAAATATAAATAAGTCTAAACACCAACAGCAAAAAGTGAAGAATTGAAACCACTAATCATACACACACGCACACACACTGTGTATTGGCACTTTCCGGCTGTCCAATTGGCTGTGCTTTGCGCTCCATCAGCCATTTGCCCATCAACCACCACTCAAGAGTACTCGCGTGCCATTGGCTGGGTGCTGGGTCCACTCATCTCCCCCACCCACTGCTGGCTTGGCCATTCCCAATTCCCCCTCTCAATAAACTGCCAAAACTGCTGTGTGGTTCACTCACTCCTCAGTGGCTGTTGCTAGGCAACCAAACTTAGTTTTGTCAGTAAAAAGGCAGGGGCAGGAGGCCCTTTCCTGGCCTACTTTGGCCTTTGTGGGGAACTCATTGGGGCCAGTCCTGACTAGGGTTGCCAGATCCAGGTTGGGAAATTCCTGGAGATTTTGTGGTGGAGTCTACAGAAGCCAGAGTTTGGGGAAGAGAGAGGCCTCAGCTGAAAATAATGCAATAGAGTCTAACCTCTAAAACAGTTATTTTATTCAGGAGGAGACCTAGGTTCTTGCTGTGGAAACTGAGTGGGTGGTTTCAGACCAGTCACAGACTTTCAGCCTAACCTACTTCACACAGTTCTTGTGCAGATCAAAAGGGGGAGAGGAGAATGTTTTAAGTTGTTTTGGTCCCCACTGCAGAGAAAGGCTGTACTTTTCCTCCTGGGGAACCATTGTTGCCAATCTCCAGGTGAGGGCTGGAGATAACTCAGAATTACAACTGCTCTCCATACGGCAGAGATCAGTTCCCCTGGGGGAAAAAATGACATTATACCCTGCTGAGGTGCCCCCCATGACCACCAGTGTGGTCTCAAATTTTGGCTCAGTTTCTGGTTTAAAAGTGAATGTCATGAAAATGGGTTTTGGAGATTTTTTTTGGCAGCAATTAAAGCTTTCTATGCAGATCCCATAGCTCATCTTAAAATCAATCAACAGAGTTAAAGTCAAGGGACTTAGAAGGCTGTAACTCATTTTCTTTCTTCAGTATTTGCTACACTATTCTACATCTTAATTGGGCTATGCCTAAAAATCTGATGTCTAAGAGAAGAATATGTTTAAGTAAAATCCGTTACTACTTTTAGGTTCATGATGGAGAAGTTGCCTGCAATATCTGGACAGATATAAGGAATTATCTTTCCTTCAAGCTTGACAGGATAGTGCACATATTATGAGAACATAAATAGAGCCCCCAGGCTCAGACCAATGGTCCATCTAATGCAGTATACTATTTCAGACAGTAGTTAATTATTTGCCTTGAAGAACCAAACAAACAGGGTTTAAAGTCTGAAACGCTTCCCTAATTCTGTCTACTAACACTGGTATTCAGAAGTTTGCCAGTTCTGTATATAGGGCCTCCATTTATTCACTATAGTAGCCACTGATGGACTTCTCATCCTTTAATCTTTCTATCTTTTAAAAGTTATGTATATTTTTGGCACCCTGACCTGGATAGCCCAGGCTTGTCAGATCTCATAAGGTAAGCAGGGTCAGCCCTGGTTAGTATTTGGATGGGAGACAACCAAGGAATATCAAGGTTGTGACAGAAAGGTGGACAATGGCAAACCACCTCTGAACATCTCTTGCCTTGAAAACACTATGGGGTCTCCATAACATGGTTGCCATTTGAGGGCAAAAAAGAAGAAGAAATTCCTCGTGACAATCACTAATTCCACTGGCAGTGCATTCCATGTTTTAATTACTAATTGAGTAGAGAAGAATTTCCTTGTGGCTATCCTGAATTCATTTCCTAACAATTTCACTGAATTCTAGTATTGTTGGGGGAGCACTCTCTATCCACTACTGTATGCATAATTTTATAAATTTTTATTATGTCTCCCCTTAGCCATCTCCCCTCCACCTCAGATTGAAGGTGCTCATACTCTTCAGTCTTTCCTCATAGGAATAGTGCTTCAAACCCTGCTCTTGGTTGCACTTCTTTATGTTTGTTTCTAGCCCTGCAATATTCTTTTTGAGATACAATGACCAGAACTGTACACAGTATTCCAAATAAGACTATACCAAAACTTTAAAAAGGTAAAGGTAAAGGTTCCCTTGCTCGAAAGCCAGTCGATTCCAACTCTAGGGTTGCAGTGCTCATCTCCGTTTCAAAGCCGAAGAGCCAGCGCTGTCCGAAGACATTTCCGTGGTCATGTGGCCGGCATGACTAAACACCAAGGCACATGGAACGCTGTTACCTTCCCACTGAACTGGTACCTATATCTACTTGCAATTTCTTGCTTTCGAACTGCTAAGTTTAGACAAGAACAAATACAGTATTGGCCATTTAATTTTCATTCCCTTTCCTAATAATTCCTAGCTTAGATTTTGCCTTTTTCATCACTGCCACACCCTGGGTTGACATTTTCATTAAGCTATCAACTACAACTATCTCGATCTCCCCCCCATAAGCACACACTTAAAGTCAGGATTTTTTTGTTCCAATATGCATCACTTTATCCTTTGAGACTTTGCACTACTTCAGCCACTCACAATGGTCGTTATTAAGCTAGATAGACCAATGGTTACACTCAGTATAAGGCACCTTCATATGTTCATAAGTGTTGGTAGAGTTTTAAATATGCAAAAGATGCGGGGCTCAAGCTGCTGAAAGAATAAACAGTTTTGTTTAGAAGAGAAACATCTGTGTAAAAAAGACAGGAGAGAGAAGGTTCTGTCTAACCACATAACTGTGTAATGAACAACCAGGGAGGAAGAGGACTCAAAAGAAGAGGAAGTCTCCAATGAGTCAATCAGGAGCCAGGAGGGGATCATTTGAAAAATTCCAGGAAGTTCTTAATCTGACTATGCTGGCTACTTAACCCCTCTGATGCCCCCTGTAGAATATTCTTCTTATCCTTCTCGCTTCAAGCACACAGCAGCTCTTGTATATTCTAATACCCCTTCTCGAGATCTAGTGTGCATAGTCCACCAGATCAATCTTCTTTTGTAAGGTTTCATAATTTCAAGCAGAAGTGGCTTTGTAAGTGCATCTGCAACCTCAGTAGGACAATATTATAGTTCAACAAGCCCTTCCTTCTGCATGTTGTTTACTATGTTTCACATCTATATGTTTAGTTCTCAAATTGACCTTTTCTGTCTGTGCAAGCTTTCTTCATCCCTGATTGTCCTCAAAAAAGTTGCCCTGGTTTAGGTTCTTCTTTCCAAAGTCCTACATTAACTGTAATATCCATTTCAGTTGCTTACACGGCTCTGCAGCCAACACAAACTCTGCCTCTCTGGAGGATACAGCCACGGTCTCTTGCTTTCTGCTGGTCCAGCTGACTGTTCCTTCTCCATATAAGAACAAATGTCCACTGCTCTATTTTCTTTCTGTGGTAATTCTTGCCCAGTCTGCATCCATGTACCCTATCAGTTTTGGATTACTATTCACTGACAGTTTGAGTTTTAAATGAGTAGTGCCTTGAATATATCTGGCACATCTTTTTATTGCATTCCAATCTCTTTTTCTCAGTGATTCTGCCTTCTGGCATAGTATGCCTACAGATGCCATGATGTCAGGTCATGTAAGTGTGCTTACATATAGTAGTCTTCCTATTGCTTTTCTATACTGCTTATTATCAATTAGTATTTCATTTCCTTGTTGGTTTAGATAGTTTATCTCCATGGAAATGCCTACCTGTTTGTGTTCCTTTCATTTACATGTAGTCTAGGAAATCCAGAATTTTCTGGTTTTGGTCCAGAAGGTAGCTTTCATCCTCCTTCATGTCTATTTGTATTCCTAGGTAGTAACCAGTGTTTCCTAGTTCTTTCACTTCCACTTCATTAATCAGGTATTGGGCTATTTCACAATCTCCTCCATCTTTGTAACAAATAAATCATCAACATAAATAAGGATGCCAACCCACCTGTTGCCTCTATGTCTTGAATGCAGGCACTGTTCAGTTTTGCCTTCTCAAAGGTTTCTTTGGCCAGCATCTGGTGAAGTTTTTGTTCCAGCATCTTGCAGCTTGCCTTAGTTCATATATGCTCTTTTGGAGCATGCATATTAGGTTTTTGGTTTTGGATTGCTTAAATCCTGGCAGCTACTACATGTAGACATCCTGCTTTATCTCTCTGTGCAGGAAGGCAGTTTTTATATCTATATCACATCCATTCTTTTTGCTGCTGCTGTACTTAGAAGCGTTCTTATTGAGGTACGTCTTACTACAGGTGCAAAAGTCTTCTCCATATTTTTGAGTATTACCTTTTGCAACTAATCTGGCTTTATACCTTTGTACTTGGACCTTCTGTTTTAAAATCCCATTTGCTTCCTACTGCTCTTTTGCCTGGAGGGAGGTCTGTGAATGTCCATGTTTTATTCTTAATCAGAGATTCAATTTCCTTTTCTACAACCTTTCCCCATTTTTTGCTTAGTTGTTGGGTATTTTCTCTCTATCTCCCCTTTTGGAAGGTTCTGCCACAACCTCTGTTTTTGTTAGGTATGAGAGTTTCCTTGGTGGTAATCCATTACTTGGTCTAGCTGATCTTCTGACTTCAGTTATTGCTTCCCCTTCTGGTTCCTGGGGTTCTCATCTGCTATGTTTATGGTGCTTAGTTCCACTGTCTGTAGTATTGTTTTCTCTCTCATCGTTGTGGATTATTGGTTGTTCACTCTTTCTGTGGTTGTAAGTTTTTCTTTCTCATCAATATATACTACATTACAGATCTTCACAGTCTCAGTTGCTGGGTTAAGGATCCTGTATTCTTTGCATCTTAAGTCATATCCCACAAAAACACATTGCTCAGTTCTCATATCCATTTTGCTTCATTTATCTTTAGGAACATATGCATATGCTCTTGACCCAAACATTTTCAAGTACTTCATGCTGGGCTTCTGTTCATGCCATAATTTGTAGGTTGTACTTTTGGCACCTTTGGTGGGCAATCTGTTCTGCAGGTAAGTAGCTGTACTGATGGCTTTCCCTCAGTATTTCTCTTGTAGTTGTGCTTATAGGAGCATGCATCTGCACATTTCTGTTAGGGAGAGATGCTTTCTTTCAGCTACTCTGTTATGCTCTGGAATGTATGGGATCATGAGCTGATGTTCTATACCTTCTTTGGTTAAGTAGTCCATTATGTCACATCCCACATATTCTCCTCCAGATGGCCAATGGCTTTCTTTGGAACCTGCCTTGAGCTTCTTCAGCACCTGGCTCTTCTCCTTGATTAAGTAGGTAACTGTGTACTTAGAAAAATAATCAATAAAGGTTAAAATAGATTTGTTCCCACTTAATGTTTCAGTTTTTATTGGCCCACATACATCATTGTGGATTAACTCTAGGGGGTGCTGTGTCTGGTTCGTCTCATGGCTTTTACTGAAGCTTGGCTTGTTCCT
This sequence comes from Gekko japonicus, assembly GCF_001447785.1. Lineage (NCBI taxonomy): Eukaryota > Metazoa > Chordata > Lepidosauria > Squamata > Gekkonidae > Gekko > Gekko japonicus. The sequence goes on along the minus strand of NW_015174883.1, from coordinate 512,389 downwards.
TTGGCTTGAATACATTGCACACAGTCTCTCCCAGCATTGCATTTTTGTTATCTGTATGCCCTTGGTTGGACTCTGCCTCTCAAGCTGGGCAATAGCATTATTATCCCTATGACCAAGACATCTATGCCACAACCAGAAAGCCTGCACTTCACAGTTCCTGAGCCTACCCCTTCTGACACCACCGATCTTCCATCAATCACACTCAGTGTCTCCTTTTGCTTTTTAAAAAAAATTCATGTGTAAACACATATGTTTTGTATGCGCACTGTCTAAAAACATATTTTACTTTTAGTTCCACCTTTAGTTTTCAGGGGTGGCTGCTTATAATTCTCCTTTCTTATTGTTTTTGAAAAAACACCCTTCTTCATTACAGCCCTTTCTGAAGTGCCCTTCCATTCCACGTGAGTGGCAAATCACTCTGCTCTTGCTGTTAATCTTCAAGCCTACTTGCTTAGCATTTGGTTCAATTTTATTACTGCAGTGCTCAAACCATTTATGTTTATAAGTCTCTTCAAGTTGGTTGAAAACTTCAGAGAGAGACAATTTCCCCTTTGCCTCAATTTGGGATAAAGCATTCCCATAACTCTTTGGCTAGCTTATCAAAATCAATACAATTAAATCCTATTCTGAGATTTCTTTCCCCACACTTATTTATTTATTTATTTACTTATTTATTTATTTTATTACATTTGTATCCTACCCTCCCTGCAAGCAGGCTCATGGTGGCTAACAATATTTGGCATAGTGCACCAAAATTCATATAAAACATTTAAAACCATTTAAAACAAACTTCTGGTTTATGGCACCATGTTAGCGGACACTTCTCCCAGACTGCCTGGGGAAACGATCCGCGCACCAGTGGTTGGGAGAGGGGCGATTGTTCGCCACCCCCCCATAGCCTTTGCGAAAGGCTCCTAGCCATGGGGCTTTTGAAGGATGGCTTCTTCACCAGCGTGTTCCTTGATAATTGAGGCGCTCTTCCACCCCAACGGTCCTGCCACTGCTGCGTCCATAATAGAACCAGAGCTGCCGACCGGGACACTGGAGATCGGGCGTGTAAAAAGTACCTTGAGCGAGGTCTCCAGACCACCAATGAACAGTGAGTTGAGTAAAAGCGAAATGCCGGGAATTCAAAAGAAAGCCCCCCTGGGAACGACGGGATGAGCAAGGAAGCGGGGGAGGGGGCCCTCCCATATGCATAAATATAACAGCGATTTACCAAGGGAGAAACCGAAGTTTAAGCATTGAAATCTGTTTTAAGAAATCAACCAGAGCGCCAATAAGCGTTTGGGCGAGTTTCAGAGACTTTAGCAAGTACTTTAAAAAGTAAACAATCCACAAGCATGGCATGGAAAAAAACAGAAAAACAAGCAAACAAAAGTGAAACCACCGGGGAGTATGAGTCCGCAACCGGAAGATACTACTGAGTTTTCTAAAGTGTTAGCGGACTCTTTGTGCCCTCTACTGGACCTGATGACAAATATCAATCAACAGCTGACATCTTTAAACCAGAATCTTGCAGCTCAGCAGCTCCAATTGACTGAAACTACAAAAAAGACAGAACAAACAGCTGACAAAGTGAAGGAAATGGATGCCAAATCTAAAAAGGTTAAGAAAAAGGTCCAAATGCTGGAAAATAAGCAAGCTTCAGATGAACTTCAACTTTTGCAGTTACAAATGAAGAAAGCTAACTTAGTCCTCCTGTTCCAAGGGGTCCTGGAAACAAAAGAGGAAAATCTAAAGTAACTTTTGAGCGATGCGCTAGCTCCAGTTACAGATTTAAAAGTGGAATACCTTGTAAGCGTAATGGATGTGGTTTATAGACCCTATTCCATTTATATCAAGAAAATAATCTGCCTTGAGAGATAGTGGTTAGATTCTCAAAGAGACATGTGAAGGATCAAATCTTGAAAGCAACTACAGGAATGCCCTTGAAAATTTGAGGCAACACTATCAAGATTCTAAAAGACATTCCATTTGAAATAAGAAAGAAGAGGAAGAAGTATAAAGACTTGGTTATGTTTTTGCAAACAAACAGCATTCCCTACAAATGGTTGACCCCCGAAGGCGTCATTTTCAAACTACAGGATAAAAAAGAAAAAAATGACTTTATTTCCAAAGCATGTGAGTTCCTGAGACTGCAACTGGGAGAGTCAGGAGAGGATGGCAAGGACAAATAAGACAGTAAACTTAGTGATGAAATGGACTCCGCTACTTTTGACGAGGACTCTACTTCAGAAAAGGGGGCGGCAGCCCCCAAACGAGAATATCGAGGATTAGAAAAGATAAAACAAAATGAAGGCTGAAGAACTCTGATCTGTGCCTTGAAGTTTTTTAATGATGCTCTTGTGATTTTCTTTAAACAGTTAAAATAATGGTTTTAAAAATAAATAATAAGCTTAATCGACCATGTTCAATATAATCTTAGCATTTTAGACTAACACTGATACAAGCTTTTGTAATGATCTCCTATACTTGGGTTTTTAGTGGTTTTCTTTCCTTTCTCCCATAGATGTAGTTTCCCTTCCCTTTTTTTCATTGTAGTTTATAGAAAAATGCAATAAAAAAAATCCCCTACGGGGGACAAAAAAATCCCAACCATTTAAAACAATTAAACATTTACAATTAAAGTTCTCACAGTAATCAATTAAGTCAAGATGGCATGCTATATAATACACAACTTCTGAGTTGTGCAGTCAAAACAAGCATTTGATCTAAATGCTCCCTCAGATTTCCTTCTGTAATTCTTATGTGAAACACTCTTTTCTGCAAGTACAGCTGGCCTTTAAGAGAACAGTTAACATATATCCATTCTAATTCAGACCAAACCTCTCTCGCTGTCTGCGTTTTAATAATTCTCAAAACATCTCTATTTGCCAAAACTTTGATCAGCATTCCTTTGGCTTTCTCACTGTTAGAGTCCCTTGATCTTCTGGCTGGTTATCTCCTGGTCATGGGTTTGTAGCAATGTGCCAGAGTTCCATTTCTAGCAGGTAGCTTTTCATCCTCTCCTTCAAGATCAGGTAGTTGCCTTCAGAAAGCGTATCTTATAGGTAGCTGTGCAGGATGTTGCAGGACGTTCCATTTCTTCTTCTTTGTCTATTTTTCTATCTATCTTTTATTCTGCAGCTTGAAAGCTCACGCTGGGCCCAGAACCCTGCTGGCAGAGTTTTAAATATACAAAAGGAGTGAAGCTCAAATTGCTAAAAGAATAAACTGTTTTATTTAGAAGAGAAACAGGAGAGAGAGGACAGGAGGGAGAAGATTCTGTATAAACATATAACTGTGTAATGAACAACCAGGAAGTAAGAGGACTCAAAAGAGGAGGAAGACTCCAATGAGCCAATCAGGAGGCAGGAGGGGATCATTTCAAAAATACCAGGAAGTCCTTAATCTATGCGAGCTACTTAACCCCTCCAATGCCTCCTGTACAATATTCTTCTTATCCTTCTTGCTTCATGCATACAGCAGATCTTTTATATTCTAACAGTAAGCAACTAGTTTAGGCACCAGCTCTGGAGTAATTTTTAAATAGTTCCTTATAATATCTTATTGATAGTGTGCTATTCTTTATACCACCAACTTAATAGAGGAAATAAAATGAAACTACAACGAATCATGAAAATTATATTCTTAGGTCTTCAAAGCTGTCACTCTCTGTATTATCTCCAAGAAATTAACTCTTACAAATTTTAAAACATTTATCTCTGTGTTACTTTTGGTTTAGAAAATATCAAGCAATGTAGAAAGCTCTTTACATTTATTCTTGTAGTGGCTAAATCATTCAGAAATCTGGTCAATTTGTAGTTGCTTATTAGGCCAAACTACTGTATTTCCAATGCTGCTGTGATGAAATGACATACATATATAAATTCTAACTTTAGAACATGCATTTTATTTGCACTCTGGTATTGACCACAGCTGATTTAATACTGCCTTTCTAGGTAGGTAAGATAATTTTCATGCACTTGCCTACAAGAATACCAATTCATATGTTAATATGGTAGAGCCAACCCCCCCCTAAATATACATAAAACTAGGAAAAAGGCTTGTTAAGGAAATAAATACAACAAGCTCTAGAAAGAGGCTCTGGGGGGGTGCCCCAGCCTTGGACACTCAGTTTCAATTTGCTGTGGCGACCTCAGCAGGGTATAATGACACTGAGTCCACCATTTTCTCCAAAGGAACTGATCTCTGCTACCTAAAGAACAGTTGTAATTCTGAGTGATCTCCAGCCCTCATCTGGAGATTGGCAATGGTGGTTCTCCAGAAGGAAATGGTTGGTTTGGAGGGTGCAGTCTATGGCTTTGTACCTGTCCAAGGTCCCATGCCTCCTGAAACCTCACCCAGGCTCCACCCCTCACATCTCCAGGAATTTCCCACCTGGAGTTGGCAACCCTATCTCCTCCCCAGCCAATCATCAACCTACCTTTATTTCCCCCTCACTCTTCAGCTTTCCACCCCCCACACACACCTGCAGCCTCTCCCATGCTCTGAAGCCCTGACTGCTACGTCATATTGGCTGTCATATGGGGCCACCTCAGCAGCATATAACACAGAGCCCACCATTTTCTCCAGGGTAACTGATCTCTGCCATCTAGAAAGCAGTTGTAATTCTGAGTGATCTCCAGCCCTCACCTGGAGATTGGACACATTTTACCTCAGAACAGCAAACTGTTTAGAAAGTTAGAGGCAAAAGCCAATCAAATCGCATATGCAAATGACCTCTGTGTTCTGAGGCAAAGGCCAATGAGGCTGCATATGCAAATAATCTCTGTGTTTTGACTGGCTATGGGGGGGGGGGAAGAACAGCAAACTGTTTAGAATGTTGGAGGTGAGACTCAAGCAATGCAGCCAGTGGATAGGGACAGATTCTGAGTGACACACCAGGGCGCCAACCAATTCCGGAGTGTGTGGAATGTTCTAGAGAAGTGCCACCACCATTCGGCTTTTATATATAAGGGAAATGTAGGGTTACCTGGTATGGCCTGTCAACCAGCAGGAGACCGGGCCGGGGGGGGGGGCATAGGGAAGGATTCTTAGAAAGGAGTGATGTCATTTACAGGTTTGTTTCTGGAAGTGATGTCACACCATTGACCCAATGGCCATTCATTTATTTTTATCATTCATTTATTTTTATCCCCTTTCTCAGCCGCGAAGACCTATCCACAGTGATCCACACGACGGTCACCTCAAGGCTAGACTACTGCAACGCTCTCTACATGGGGCTGCCTTTGTCGCTGATTCGGAGGCTGCAGCTACTGCAGAATGCGGCAGCCAGGCTGGTTGCTGGTGTCTCGAAATGGGATCACATCCAGCCTGTGCTCAAAGCGCTGCACTGGCTGCCTATAGCATACCGGATTCGCTTCAAAGTGCTGGTCGTCACCTTTAAAGCCCTACATGGCCAGGGTCCAGCATACCTGAGGGACCGCCTTGCCCCACATAGACCCCAAAGAGCACTTCGGTCGGGGTCGCTACATCGCCTTACGATCCCGGGCCCGAAGGAGGCCAGGCTTGCGGCCACTAGGGCCAGGTCCTTCTCAGTGGCGGCTCCTATCTGGTGGAACGAGCTCCCGGAAGAGATCAGGGCCCTGCGGGACCTGATGCAGTTCTGCAGGGCCTGCAAGATGGAGCTCTTCCGCCAGGCCTTCGAATAGGAGCCGCCGCCGCTACCACTACCACCAACGAGGACCATTTCTACAGCACCGCCGGAGGTTAAGTGGCTAATAATATCAGGGGGCCACAGTAACCTCCCCTCGAATGGATAGGGTTGTGCAATACTGGAGAGAGGGTTGTCTAGTCACGCGGGATCCTTGGGTGTTCCCATGTATAAATTGTTTTAAATTGTGTTTTATCGTATTTTATTGCACCTTTGTGCCTTACGGTTGTAAGCCGCCCTGAGCCCGCATGCGGGGAGGGCGGGGTATAAATGGATTTAAATAAATAAATAAATAAATAAATCATCACTGCCCAGTGGTGGCAGGAAAAAGAGAGGAAAACAACAGCTGTTGGGCTAATGGAATGACTTCACAGGGAAAATCCTGGAAGTTATATTATGCCTCTCTAGAAATCACTCTAAACTTTATGGCCACCTGAGCAATGGTTGGGGGAAAAATTAAAAATAGTCATAGGCTTGACAGTGTGACATCACTTCCAGACAAAACCCAGAAGTGATATCAGTCCTGTACAGGAATCATGAAGCGAGGTAGGGAATCCACTACGCCACTTGGAGGGGCAATCTTTCATTACCACCAAAGATAATAGCTAAGGCTAGTAATTTCCCACAGATTGAATGACAAATGCTCTGACTATGCTTAAAGGAGGAACTTGTTTCCTGGGAAGAAATGGGAGGGGAGAAGAAGGAAGGAAAGACGTCTGAAAAATGTGAGGAATGGCAGAAGTCAAGAAATGGCTTATTAGAAATGAAATGGCTTTATGAGAATGCTGAGAGAGGACAATCAGGAGAAGATGGTAACAGATTTGAGTAAATAGGTTTATTCTGCCTGTCACTTAATGTGCTATCATAGATGTTAAGCTCCAGAACTAGAGACAGAGGATAGTACTTATCACTTTTTAAAATCATTTATTTGGTAGTTGTTGGAACAGATTTTATTTTTCTCTCGACTTTATGCTTTTTGTTTTGTAATCAGTAGCTTTAATTAAAAGGAAAGGTAAGATTTTTTCTGTCTGAATTTAGAATTATGTGTTTCACCTGCTACACTAATATAAATGTCAAATTTGGCCCATGCATTACAGAGGAGAAGACAGGGAATCTCTGTCCTGTATCTGAGCTACTATGACGGGGAAGACATCCAAGGTAATTTGGAAAGCAGGTACCTGAAATAGTCTGTGATTCTTAGTTTAATGAAGACTTTTAATATAATTAATTAAAATTCTTAATTTAAGAAAGAGACTTTAAAGATGCAACCATAGAAGGTTTAGTTTCCAGAGGGCTAAACTGGCCCACTAAAAGTCTCCCACAGTGAAAAAAAAATCTTATTTCTGAGTGGGAGATAAATGGGACAAGGACTGAAATGTAAAATCCCCACTGAGGTCTAGTAACTTAGGATCTGGGCAGCTGGTTGAGCTCTATACCCCGATGACTTGTAGTACCAATTTTGCCACAGCTGCAAACAATGAAAAGAAATGTTCTGTGGCAGCAGAGTAAAAATCTAAAAAGAGGAATCACCATTGTAATACATGTAATACCAAAACGAAAAGCAATAACTGTGACAGCAGACACTGCTCTAATAAATAACACAATTAATTACAATACTTTTTTTACAAAAAAAATATGTGTTCTATTTGTGTATTCTTAATCACATAATCACTCTTATCATCAACATCTTATATTATAAAAATTATAACAAATCTTTGGAAATAAATGCTAGACAAAAAAAGTCTGTATATTGGCTTCACACAGTCACCCTCTAGATAACTATGTCCAAAAGAGTCCATATAAATGGTTTCATGGACAAAGTCCATAAATGACTTCACCAGGGCTGTAGCCAGGATTTTTGGGTTTGTGGGGCAACCGTTTTTCCTGTGGGGCACCCATTATGCAAAATTTTTGTGGGACGCACACACACTCTTCAGCCAGAATAAACAATGCATCTTCTATTCCCAAACAGTTTGTCAGCCCACAGACCTCTGAACCAAATGCAAAACAAACGCAAGGATTCTTTTCTCTCCCTTTTGCTGTTTGGAGGCTTGGACTGGATGGGAAGTCAGAGGGCCTTGGCAGTAAGTAAGGGGGCCAGGCCCTGAGAGGCCCCACTGTAGCTATGGGCCTGGACTTCACATAAGATGAGGCTTCCGGATCAAACACTCATTTTGAAATCTTCTTCAGACAGAAAAAGAAACTTGGTATACCGTGAACTACAGATTTGTGCCTTAATTATTGGTGCCTCTGAAAAACCTCAGGATATTCATATACCTGCTTTCCATTTAGTACAAAAAGAATTGCCTATTGTGTTTCCACAAACTTACAAATGCTATTGAATGGTTGAGGCCATCAGAGGGAATGAAGGAGTTTCTAGGCACCCAACTTCCACTAATGAGGCTAGAGAAGGGAGGGGAGAAATTCATCCATTATGTAGGATGGATCTAACTGAAAAAGTTTACATATGGTACCATTTTATATATCATCATGAAATCTTGTAAAAGATTTTCCAGAATACTCAAAATATGAAGTGTTGATTTTCAAAATCAAACTCAGCCAATACTCCTAAGCAATGTTAATTATTAAATACACAGCTGAGACCCTTGTGCATTTTTTGGACGATGACTTTAGAAATAGAATATTAGGTAGAAACTGTCATGCTGCTTCTGGCTTCAAGAGTAATAATCACTTTCAGGATGAAAGTTAAGGCTCTTCTTCCATCCTCCATGGTTCCAGTACCAAAATATGGAGACTGGATTACACTTTCCCACCTCGGGTAGGATATAAATCATAATGTCTAGGTCATAATATCAGGATCCAGTACACTGTCAATAATCTACTATGTTATCAACTCCTGGCCTCAGTACAAATATTTATGAGAGAGTTAGATTGTCTATAAGAAATCCTTATTAAAAGTATATTGAAAAGTATACACCAGAATACTTCTCATCCTATCTTGAAACACAAGCAGGTCTAGCCATACTGCATGATAAATCCCTTTTGATTAAAAACTTGTATTGCTGTGTGATTCTATCTCTTGCCTTCTCAAGCAGGAAGTTATCTCCCTTCAACACTGTTCTCAAATACATGATATTTCCAATATAGCAAGTTTGCTGAATTGCTCAAAGTTCTAAATGTTGTTACTATACCATATGGCTTTGATTTTCAGAGTAACACTTCTGGAAGTTTGGAGGAAGCATCTCAGACCTACCTATGATTCAGAAGTGTATGTAAAATTAAGGTCTTAGAACAAAGGAGAAGTGGAAATGAAATTTGTTATACATTTCTACATTTAAAAAAAAATCTTATTTTCCGTAACTAGTTCCCCATCTGCCTTTAAAACCTTAAAAAATGATTTAAAACATGCTTAGAAAATAGTTTAGACAGCAGGCACAGGAGAGAAAACAGATTATTAATTTTTTTGGTCTTTTTTTCTGCCATAAGAACAAATGTGCTAAGAACATAAGAAGAGCCCTGCTGCATCAGACCAATGGTCCACCTAGTCCAGCATCCTGTCTCACATAGTGGCCAATCAGTTCCTCTGGATGGCCAACCATAAGGCATAGAGGCTGAGGCCTTCCCCAGATGTTGCTTCCTGGATCTGGGATTCAGAGAATTAGTGCCTCTGAATGTGGAGGTTCCCCTAAGTCAACATGGCTTGTAGCTATTGATAGACATCCTCCATGAATCTATCTAATCCCCTTTTAAAGCTATTTATTCCTGTTGCCATCACTGCATCCTCTGGCAGTGATTTCCACATTTTAATCACTCTCTGTGATTAGTATTTCCTTTTGTCTGTCCTGAACCTACCACCCATCAGTTTCATTGGATGCCCTCAAGTACTAATATTCTGGGAGAGGGAGAAAAGGTTCTCTTTGTCAACTCTTTCCACCCCATGCATAATTTTTATAAATCTCTACTATGTCCCCCCTTAGTCATCTCTTTTCTAAACTGAAAGTCCCAGACTTTTTGGACTTTCCTCATAGTGTTTGTGTATGTGTTCATGTGTGAAGGGGTTAACTCTTGGAGCTGGCAACCATAGGCCAGCCTAGCCCTGATGAGTCCTCCCACAAAGGCCTAAATAGGCCTGGAAAGGGCCCTGCCCCCTCCCCATGCCTTTTTCCTGACATAAACCCAGCTTGGAATACTGTGGTTGCCTAGCAACAGCCACTGAGGGAATCATTTGCTTAAAGCTACAGGTGGGTTGGTTTTTTTTAATCATTTCCCACTTTTTTAAATCTGACCAGGGTTTTGTATGTGTTGGAGAGAGAGTTTTTAGATTTCAGATTTTACTGCAAACCTGGGGCCCTTTTCAGATTTGTAGAAAGATCTGTCTTGCCCATTCACAGCTCCAGTCACTGGATTTAAGTATCCAAATATTGGTCAACTTTGCTATTAGAATATAAGATGGCTGTAGTGGCAGCTAGCCCAGATAAAGGCTCCCCTTCCCATGCAGGCTGTGGGATGGTGAGGAAGGAGGGAGTGACTCTCTCACTTCTTCCTTCCTCAGTGCTCTTGAGCCAGCATGGTGTAGTGGTTAAGAATGGAGGACTCTAATCTGGAGAACCGGGTTTGATTCCCCCCTCCTCCACATGCAGCCAGCTGGGAGAATTTAAGTCAGTCACAGTTCTCTTAGAGCTGTTCTCTCAAGAGCAGTTCTCTCAGAGTTCTCTCAGCCCCACCTACCTCACAGGGTGTCTGTTGTAGGAAGAGGAAGGGAAGAAGATTGTAATCCACTCTAAGACTCCAAGTGAAAGGTGCAGTATAAATCCAACCTCTCCTCCTCCTCCTCTTTTTTTTAATATTATTGTAATGTGGTGGTTATGGGTAAAAGATGAGTAGGATGAAGTTTTGAGGCAAACAGACTCTAGGCTCATGGCTTTATTAATATGCCAGTGCAATATACTGGGTTCAGACGTGTTCAAGTGATCAGCTCATAGTTCCAGTTGATGAGCACCACCAGCACCCAGCCCGCTCCCCCTCCTCAACTGACCAGCACAATGGCCATCACTCCAGCATCAGGGCTGGATCCTCCATTCGATCCAACCTATCCACAGCAATGGGGAGTGTGGGTCGCGGGACTGAAGTCCATCCTGGTTTTCTACCAGGTAACTGACGCGAAGTGGAAGAAGGGTCTCCTCATCGGCTCATGCGGCCCCGCCACCATGGAATTGGCACAGACCCTTCTTTCACCAACTACATTGGACGTGGCCATGTTCGACCAGATCATAAAGGCCCTACAAGATCACTTTGTTCCCAGACCATCAGAAATGGTGTGCCATGTGGATTTCCACTACAGGGATCAGCAGCCTTGCGAGTCAGCCACGGAATATCTGGCCGAGCTTCGCTGCCTCGCAGCAGACTGCAAGTTTGGAGCTCATCTGGACATGACACTTCAGGACAGGTTCATATGCAGCCTACGGGACAAGAAACTTAGGAGGAGAATCATGGAAGCCGAGAAATGCACCCTCGCCTCAGTCCTCTCCACAGCGGCTGCTTGGGAGCGATTGCACCTGTCCCCCGCTGGGGCTGCAGCCAGTCATTGGGCCACTGCAGCACATCAGGCCACTGCTGACCCGGCAGTTTTGATGCAAAGGAGGTCCACAAGACTCATCAGCCAGCGAGAAGAAAAGACCCAGTGGCCCAGGTTCAGGAACCAACCTCCACCCAGGAGTGTGCCAGCTGCGAGGACCAGCATGAGTGGAGGTCATGCCAGTTCCGGGACGCCACGTGCAGGATCTGCAGAAGCTCCGGCCACATAGCTTGTGCCTGCCGGTCTCGAGAGGCCAGAGTGCCAAGTGCCAAGCCACCCCAATGCCATCGGGCCGCCACACACTACAAGGATGATGAGTCCACCAATGAGCTCTACCTCCTAACAGCGTACCCTCCACAACAGGTACTGAGGCTCCCCAGCACAGGAGTAGCCCCAAAATCCAAGTTCAGGTTGCGATTGAGGGGTCCCCCTGCATTATGGAGTTAGACTCCGGCTCCACTGCCTCTATAATCTCGGTGGAGACCCTAAAAAGATTCTGTCCCGGGGGGGGGGGGGGTCTGAGGATCTCCCACATTAACTTGGTGGACTTCCAGCAGAACCATGTCCCAGTGAGGGGAGTGGGCTGTTTCTGGGTCCAATACTGGGACTTTGATGGCTATCTGGAACTGGTCGTGGTCGAAGGGAACCTGGTCAGTCTTTTGGGCCATGCATGGTTTGCACCCTTAGGCATAACCATTGGGGAGGGAGTATGGCAATGTGCCCAGCAAGATTTTCACAATGTCTGCAGGGAATTCCCATCCATTTTCAATAGGTCTCTGGGGCGCTACATGCCCCCCCCCCCGTCTCAGTGCAACTCGACCCCGGGGTGGCGCCCATCCACATGCGGGCCTGTAGTGTCCCTTTCACCCTCAGACCAAAAATTGGTGCTGAGCTGGACTGCCTGGAAGTGCAAGGGGTCCTGGAACTGGTCCCCCATGCAGTTTGAGAGACCCCCATTGTAATGCCAGTGAAATCCAATGGTGATTTTCACATCTGTGTGGACTACAAGTGTACTGCAGGACCACGCATACCCAGTCCCAGTCGTGAGCCACGTGTTAGCTACCTTGGTGGGGGCAAAGATTTCTAGCAAGCTGGACCTCGCCGAAGCGTACCAGCAACTGCCTGTAGATGAGGCCACTGCCGCGGCCCAAAGTATAGTCACTAACCGGGGGGCCTTCAAGGTAAAGCAGCTACAGTTCGGGGTGAGCGTGGCTCCAGGACTTTTTCAGCATCTAATGGACTCTCTCTTGAAAGGGATACCTGGGGTCACTCCATTCTTTGATGATGTGCTGATCGCCGCGGCAACCCAGGGGGAGTTCACAACCCGCCTGCGCAACATCCTCGACCGCATTCATAAGGCTGGCCTCAAGGTGAAACGGAAAAAGTGCCTTCATGGGGTCAACCAGGTGGATTTTTGGGGATTCGCCATCGACGTTGACAGCCTCCACCCTGCCCAGGACAAGGTTAAGGCCATAGTGGAGCCCCCAGCATCCAAGTCCAAGGTTGGCGCTCCAAGTGTTTCTTGGTCTTCTCAACTTCTACCATGCTTTCCTCCCTCACAAGGTGGTGGTGTTGGACAAGGGGGCTCCCTGGCTCTGGGGCACTCCCCAGGCCACGGCGTTCCAGGCCGTCAAGGCACTGCTGATCTCCAACTCGGTGTTGGCCCATTTCAATGAAGCACTGCTGGTGGTCCTGGCTTGTGACGCCTCTCCCTATGGGGTGGACACTGTGCTGGGGCACCAACTCCCCGATGGCCGGGAAGTGCCAGTGGCCTACTACTCTCGTACCTTGTCAGCCGCCGAGAGGAATTACATCCAGATCGATCATGAAGGCCTGGCGATCGTGGCAGGGGTGAAGAAGTTCCATGACTTCCTTGTATGGGAGGTGCTTCACCATCGTGATGGACCATTGCCCTCTCCTCAGCCTTTTCATGGTGGATAGACAGACGCCCCAGGTCCTGTCCCCACAAGACCTCCGGTGGTCCATCTTCTTGGTGGGTTACAACTACTGCCTTTAGCACTGCCCCGGGAAAGCGATGGGGCATGTGGATGCCCTCAGCTGCCTGCCCTTACCTGAGGTCAAGGAGGACCCAGCACCAGCGCACCACATTCTGCTCATTGAGGACCTCCCGGAGCAACCCCTCCAAGCCATTGATGTTGCCCGCTGCTCGTTGCCCTCTGTCATCTCCCGGGTCCTTGGCTGGGTGGGGAGGGGGTGGCCCACTGTCACTGCAGGCCATGAGTTCACGGCTTTCACAGCCCACCAGGATGAACTCTCCATGTACAAGGGGTGCCTACTGTGGGGGGACAGAATAGTTGTTCCCGACACCCTGCGCTGCTGTGTCCTCCTGATGCTACATAAGGCTCACCCAGGGATCGACCGGATGAAGGCCCTGGCCAGGAGTTATATGTGGTGGCCAGGAATTTATGCAGAAATTGAGGCTTGGGTGAAGAGGTGTCAAGCATGTCAGGCTGTCTGCCCAAACCAACCTAGCATGCCCACCCAAGCTTGGGAGTCCACCCACACGCCATGGTCGAGGCTACATATTGACTTCACTGGGCCTTTTCATGGATTACTATTCCTCATCATGGTGGACTCCTACTCCAAATGGCTGGAGGTTAACCCAGTAGCCTCAATCCCCTCCAAGGCTTCCATCCATACGCTGTGCCATATCTTCGCAACCCATGGCCTGCCGGACAAAATTGTCTCAGACAATGGGACTGCCTTCACATCTGAAGAGTTCCAGATGTTCCTTCGGGGGAACTTGATTCACCATGTGCGGTCCGCACCCTTCCACCCCGCGACTAATGGACTGGCGGAGCATATGGTGCAGACTGCTAAAGAAGCCCTCAGCCAAATCACAGACAGGAACTGGGAGGCCTGACTGGCCCAATTCCTCCTGTCCCAACGGACCACCCCAAACCTGGTCAGCAGCCACAGCCCAGCCAAGCTACTGATGGGCCGCCAGCCCACCATCCTTCTAGACAGGTTGCACCTGGACAGGGCTCCCGAGTTGTGACAACTCTCCAAACAGGTCGAGGCTCCCAGGGGAGAGGCCTCCATGGCTGGCAGGCTGGGTCGTGGGTCCTACGGGGTGACACGTAACAATGGCTTGCTAGGATCCTAGAATGGACCAGTAGGGAGACAGGGATCCTAGAGAAAACCAGTTGGGAGACAATGGAGTGTAAATAGCCTACCATTGGGAGTGGGGTGTGTTTTGGGTGTAACCTTTTCCAGGCATAAATACCAGGCTTTGGGCCAGGGATTTCCTGTCTTCTTTCTCTTGCTGAATCACTAATAAACTATGAGCTGATCACTTGAATGCGTCTGAACCCAGTATATTGCATAAGCGAAGGAAAACATGCATGCATAGGAGATTTCAGTGCCTGTAGGAAGAGGAAGGTACAATCTGTCTTCCAGCATTGTACAGTTGTGCAGGCAGGCAGGGGTCCAGCACAGTCTGTGTATGGGTGGTGCGCATGTCCTGGGTATCTTAAATCTACTTGAAAACTGGTGGTTTGAAGGGAGCAGGAAAAGAAATGAGGGTGTGTTCTTTAAGACTGTTTTTATTGAACAAAGTATTGTAGCACACTGTGCAATAGCTTTCAATTTCTGCTTCCTCCTGGGAAATCTTGAAGTTCCTTGAAAGCTTAGGAAGGGCTCCTCAGTGAGAAGAATAGCAGGCAGAGTGTCATGAAAGATGGCTTGTCCATGCTGACTGAGGTATCTCTGCCATTTCACAAAGTATAGCAGGAATACCTGTTTTTACCACTTTGGTTTTTCTGTTTTTACCACCTTGGGACTTTGGGGGTGGAGCCAGGACACTTTGGGGGTGGTGCCTCACATTGATCCTGTGATGTCACTTCCAGGTCAAATGTCAGCTGATGTGAATTCCTCAGCACCATCCCTTCTGATGATGTCACATCCTGTACCAAAACCCACCCCTTCCTGTAATATCACTTTCAGGCCACTCCCCCAAATTTGCCTATAACCCTGAAGTCACCTTGTGGCTCTTTATTATTATTATTATTATTAAAGGAGATAAGTTTATTGCTTTTAAATTCAGAAAACAGGGAGGGTATATAGATGGATCAAGAAAAAGTGGTGAGTGATGCTTTGATTAGTATATTAGTCTGTTATTGGCATGCACAAGTCTTTGGCTTCTTCTGTGATTGTCCTGTCTTCTTTCATCTTTACCTGTACAAAACAAAGACCATTAGTATGTTAATAATGTCCCTTTGGGGTTAATCTGTCTTTTATTGCATTTCCGAACATATCTTCAGGTGCTGGGGCGCTTCACTTTTTGCATCTCAGGTTGTAAGATGGACCCTTCGCTTCTGCTCCACCTGCTGTCTTCTTCACTGCTGAATATCGCCCATTTGGCGAGTTCTTCCTCGTCCTCTGAACTGGCGTGCCTCTTCAAAAAGTCTTGAGCCTTGAAAATGGAGTCTATCTTTTCTCTCTTGTCTTTAAACTTAAAGACCAGTCCTTCTGGAATCAACCATCTGTAATTAACTTGTTGGCTTTGCAAGAATACAGTCAGTCCCTTAATATGCCTTTCGTTTCATATGAATTTCAAATGGAACATCTTTTAAAATCCTTATATTCTGCTCTCCAATCTTCAAAGGTTTTGATGAAGTTGCTTTTAAAATTTGATCTCTGACGTGCTGCTTGGTAAATTTTACAACCACTTCTGCTGGCAGATTATTTTTCTTTGTATAGATGGAAAAGGCTCTATAGACCAAGTCCATCTCTTTGCTTAATTTTTCCGCTTCACTGCCAGTCAGTGGTGCCAAAGCCTCTGCCAACATGCTTCTGAGATCTTCTTTTTCTACCTCCTTTATACCTTGAAACCGGAGAGTCAAATTTGATTTTTCCATTTGTAACATCAACAGCTTGTTGTCTTGTACTTCTTGATGTTTTCCCATTTTGCTGACCTTCTTCTTGATTTTCTGCGTTTCTTCCATTGACACGAGGCATTTCTTTGCAATCTCCTCCATCTTCTTGGTTGTATTAGTCAATTGGTTCTGTGGATTGCTGAGGACACTTTCCATATTAGACAACGTTTGATTGATTTTCAACATTTGGTCCAGTAGAGGGTGAAGCATCTCACTTTCTTGTTGATTGACCGCTGGCTCAGTAAGGCGGGGGTTAAGACCGGAAGTCCCTCCCGTCCTCTTTGCCGGCTTGTCCTGCAGCTTCTTTTGCCCCGACATCTTAACTTTATTGTTTACTTTTTAAAAGTTCGTGCCGCGCAGCTAGGGATTCACTCCCTCTTCCTCAGTTTAAAGAATTCCTCAAAAGGTAACTGTACTTTTTAAAATTTTCACTCCTCCCTTTTCTCGCTTAAAACAGTCTTGTCCTGTTGGGGGGGGGGGTTTCCCCCCCCCCCCTTCCATTCAGTCTAATGGGGGGTGGATGCGCTTAAATCTTTATCTTTTAAAATTCGATCGTCACTCACAGTAAGCCATCTTCCGCTTTCTTTTACTTTCACTTCTTCGCTTATTTGCTTTTCATCACTCTAAGAACTGGTGGCATTGCTAGTCCCCACAAAGGGGCACAACGCAGCGGGGCCTTTGGGGCATGGGGAGAGCCTCAATTTCTGACCGTCAGGTCGACAAAGAGGCACTTCCCCAGTGCGCCCCCTGGTCTGGAGTCTTAATCTAAGACTCCTTAGGGTCTCCGCTTGTGCGGATCCCCTCCTTCCGCGCGTGGGTGATTCGCCTCCAGGAGCATCCCAGGAGAGCAATCGCCATTTGCGCTGCCAAAACCGGAAGTCGTCACCTTGTGGCTCTTGAGAATCTGATGTTTAGTCTATGTGGCTCTTACGTGAAGTAAATTTGCCCCCCTCTATTCTAAAATCACCCTACCCTCTCTTCATCACCCTACCCTCTCTTTATCTTTGACATGAGTTAATGATGAAGAATTGGGAGAGTGTAAACTTTGTGTTCCCCACATGTTTCTTGTTCAGGCACTCTTATATTGAAAAGAATGCCCAGTAGACCAGTCCCCTGGATTCAGAGTTCAGGTCTACCAGACGTTAATTAGAGTGCCCCCCAATGTTCAGTGGGGCATCTGACCATTAAAATATAAGAGGGCCATTAGAGTAGAACTGACCTCCGGAGATCAGGTGCCAAGTATTCCAATTGAAAATAATGTCCCTTTAAAATCTAGAGGGCCTTGGACTGTGAAGGGTTGCCAGATCCCCCAGTAGGGTGGAGGATCCCCTGGTTTCAAACACTCATCTCCATCCCCAATTACCCCCATGGGAAGGGAAGAAACCAGAAATAAATGTGCCATTCCTACATCACCTGGAAGTGATTTAGGAATGTTGGTGATGTGGGGGGGATGCTCTGGTTTTGGGACAAAACTCTATGGTTAGAAGCTAATTCTACCATAGAGTTTTGCCCATAAACCAGAGTGTCACCTCCCCCCCCCCCAACAACACCAACATGTGTACATCACTTCTGGGTGATATAGGCATTATTTCCAGCTCATGGAAAGTCCCTCCATTGCCCACCTGCTTATCTGATGTACCTGGCAACCCTAGCACTGTGGATCTTCCTGACCATTGCACTGTAGTCTTCCTAACCAGATTCCAATATTTATCAGAAAGAAAATAATACATTTTGGGAGCAAGAGCAGTGAGGGAGCAGGAGGAATACAAAAGATACTGGACATTGTATTACCCTACCTATAATGAGCAACCTGTCCTATTCCACACAATCTAGTTTTTACCTAACTGGTCCTAAAGACTCAGACTAACTAACCTATCCCTCCTAGGGCAACATGAAGCAGGCAAAAAAGCCCCCTAAAGTGCCAATTATAAGAAACCATGAAAACTCCTTCTTGTCCCCAAAGTGACCAGTTAATCCCATGGTGCCTCTAAGAAGGGGGGGGGGTAGGCCACATAACACAGCCACTTCTATGTTCTTTCTTTGGCCATCCACCAGAGACTGGCCAATTGCCTTAGCTCATCCATGCCTTTGGCTTCAATTGGTTCAGAGCACCATTCATGAATGAATTGATGTAAAATGCATAGCAGTTTTTTTGGAATAGGCTTCTAGAGAGAGAGGAAAAAACCCAATGATTTATGTGCACATATTTTCCCTGGGATCCTCAGATAGTTTTGTAAAGAAAACTTTGTTTTTCATAACTGACATTCTTTAATTGGAGTCTATTTATTTTTTTTAAAAAACCTCCACAAAATCAAATACTGTTAATAACACACCCTTCTTCTATCATGAATCAATATTTTATTTCACTTTGATAGAATGTTCAAAATATTACATCATGTTAGTAATGTTTCTTACCTTAATTCCTGGCATATAATAGAAAATGATACATGGGGTGACCTATGAACACATTTTAGAAACAACAGAGAAACTATAGCATTTCTTTTGTCCAGCATCTTGGACACAGATACCTAATAAACAGCAATAAAGCCATTTGCTCTCTTTCTACCTGCACACAACCCCAGAGAATAGAGCTGCACAGATCATTTAGTATTGCAAAGCAAGAAAATAATTGCAGTTGTTGCAGTCTGAAAGGTCACTTGCTTTTGATATTTTGAAAAAAGGTGCTCTGATTCCATTGACCGGGAGGAATCCTTCAAATACAATAAAGACAGAGAAACAGAGATAAACATCACTAGGGGGAAACCAAACTAAAGCAAGTACAAACAGCACTTAGAATTTTCTCACAGTTCCATGTTTTCCACTGAACATAAGAAGAACATAAGAGAGGCCAATGCTGTATCAGGCCAATGGCCCATCCAGTCCAACACTCGGTCACACAATGGTCAAAAATACCAGGTGCCATCAGGAGGTCCATCACTGGGACCAGGACACCAGAAGCCCTCCCACTGTTGCCCACTGAGCACCAAGAATACAGAGCATCACTTGTCCCAGCCTAAGAGTTCCTATCTATACCTTGTGGCTAATAGCCACTGATGGACCTCTGCTCCATATGTTTATCCAATTCCCTCTTGACTGTCCATGCTTTTAGCTGCCACCACCTCCTGTGGCAGTGAATTCCATGTGTTAATAACTCTTTGGGTGAAGAAGTACTTCCTTTTATCCATTCTAACCCGACGGCTCAGCAATTTCATTGAGTGCCCATGACTTCTTGTATTGTGAGAAAGGGAGAAAAGTAATTCTTTCTCCACCTGTTCTATCCCATGCATAATCTTGTAAACCTCTATCATGTCACCCCTCAGCCATTGTTTCTCCAAGCTAAAGAGCCCCAAGTGCTTTAACCAGTCTACATAGGGAAAGTGTTCCAACCCTTTTATCATTCTAGTTGCCCTTTTCTGCACTTTTTCCAATGCTATAATATCCTTTCTGAGGTGTGGTGACCAGAATTGCACACAGTATTCCAAATGAAGTCACACTATCGATTTATACAGGGGCATTATGATACTGGTTGATTTGTTTTCAATTCCCTTTCTAATAATCTCCAGCATAGTGTTGGCCCTTTTATTGCAGTCACACACTGTCTTGACATTTTCGGTGAGTTTACTACAACTCCAAGATCATTCTCTTGGTCAGTTTGAACCCCATCAACATTTATTTATAGTTAGGATTTTTGGCCCCAATGTGCATTACTTTGCACTTGACCACATTAAACCCTATTTGCCATATTGACGCCCATTTGCCCATCCTTGGCAGATCCCTTTGGAGTGCCTCACAATCCTCTATGGTTCTCACCACCTCGAACAATTTAGTGTCATCCACAAATTTAGCCACTTCACTGCTTACTCCCAACTCCAAATCATTAATGAACAAGTTAAAAGGCATTGGACCGAGTACTGAGCCCTGTGGTACCCCACTGCCCACCACCCTCCACTGTGAAAATTGCCCATTTATACTCACTCTCTGTTTCCTATTAATTAGCCAGTTTTTGATCCACAAAAGGACTTGTCCTTTTATCCCATGTCTATTGAGCTTACTTAGGAGCCTTTGATGAGGAACTTTATCAAAAGCTTTCTGGAAGTCAAGGTAGACAACATCTATTTGGTCCCCCTTGTCCACATGTTTCTTCACCCCCTCAAAGAACACTACCTCAGATGAGATATTATTAAAACAAAACATAAAACTGTCCTGGTGGGAAAAAAATATATTAAAATCAAGGTATATTGAGGATAAAAAAACAGGATTCCATACTAGCTTAAATGAATTTGATAAAATCTGGTTATCCTCCTGCGATAAACTTATTCAGAAGATCTATACTATATTAATAGAGGATTTTTTGCAAGAAGAAACTATAAAGACATCCATGTTAGCCTGGATAAAAGAGATTGGGCACCCAATAGAAGCAAAGCAATGGACTAAAACATGGGAATCTTTAAAATTTATGAGAGCCACGCAATATAAAGAAAATATATATAAAATGTTATATAGGTGGCATTGGACCCCCAAGAAAGTCGCAAAATGTCTCCCCAAAGCATCCAACATCTGTTGGAGGTGTGGGAAGAACGTAGGATCATACCTCCACATATGGTGGAGATGTAACAAAATCCAGAAATTTTGGAGAAAAATTGCAAAACTCCTCCTGGACGTTACAAAAATAAATATCCCCCTAGAACCAGAAATTTGGCTACTAAATATGTTACCGGAAGACATTAAAGCACATACACAGATAATTGTATATATCCTAACGGCAGCCAGAATCCTGATAGCAAGACATTGGAAATCCAAAAGAATACCATCTATAATAGAACTTAAAAATATGGTGATGGGAATAGCTGAAATGGATAAGCTAAATACAACACTACAAAATAAACCAGAGGATCTTTTTTGGGACAGATGGAAATTATTTTATGACTGGCTGAAGATGAAAAAGATAAATCAAAACTGAATTTTTGCTAGTACGATATAAAAGTTGTTAAATGTGAAAGACGTAATGAATATTATAAGTTGTAACCGAAAGTGAAAGTGATATGATATGATCTTTTGTTATAGTGAAAAATGAAAATAAATTTCAAAAAAAAAAAAAAGAACACTAACAGGTTAGTGAGACAAGATCCTTCCTTATAGAACTCATGCTGAGTTTTCCTCAATAGTTTTTGTTCATCAATGTGCTTACTAATTCTTTCCTTAATAACAGTTTCTACCAATTTACCCGCTATCGACATCAGACTGACTGGCCTGTAATTTCCCGGATCTCCTCTGGAACCCTTTTTAAAGATGGGGGTAACATTAACCACTTTCCAGTCTTCAGCAATGGAGGTAGATTTTAGTGAAAGATTACATACTTCTGTCAGGCGATCCACAAGTTCACATTTGAGTTCTTTCAGAACTCTTGGATGTATGCCATCCGGACCTGGTGATTTATCCGTTTTTAAGTTGTCTATCAGTTGTAGGACCTCCTCTCTCGTCACCTCAATCTGACTCAGGTCTTTCAACACCCCTCCTGAAATCAGCATTTCTGGAGTGGGCAAGCACTTCTCATCTTCCACAGTGACGCAAATGCAAAAAAATGCATTCAGCTTCTCAGCTATTTCCCTATCATCCTTCAGTACTCTTTTTACCACTTGGTCATCCAAGAGCCCCACTGCCTTCCTGGCTGGTTTCCTGCTTTTAATGTATTTGAAGAAAGTTTTTTTGTTGGTCTTTATATTTTTTTGCAATATTCTCCTCATATACCCTTTTGCCTGCCTGATCACAGACTTACATTTTATTTGCCACAGCCTGTGTTCCCTTTTATCAACCTCACTGAGGCTCCAGTCACACGGGCAGGAAACTGCGGGGGGGAAGTGTGGCTGTTTGCCCCGGGGCAAACTAATGCATAGTTACTCGATCAGACCTCCCCTGGAGGTTCCGTGGAGGTCCCGTGGAGGTTCCATGGGAAGGGAGAGGTGCTGATCACAGGACAATCCTGCGCACAACAAATAAGCGCGCGGTGCGGCAAACAGGTGTTTTTTTGTCGTGTACACCAAAAATGTGCATGCTCCGTTGGGTGCTTGTGCGCATCCATGGAGACTTGGGGGAAAAACACCTTGTTTGCAAGGGGACATGGGCGGGCGCCGGATGCCACCGGAAATGCGATCAGATGCCTGCCTTTGCCCCGCAGTTTCCGGAAACTAGTACCTCCGAGGTACTAGTTTTTTGCAGCGCGGTTTCGGCGGGAAGCCTCAGTTGAACCACGGAAGCCCTACGCTTCCCAGATGTGCCGGTGAGATCGTGCCCGGAAACTCCGCCTGACTTCCGTCTTCTCTAGCGTGGCTAATGTTCCGTGTGACCGCAGCCTGAGACTACCTTTCCACCACTTAAAGGAATCCTTCTTACCTTTTACAGCTTCCATTACTTTGTTTTTTAACCATGCAGGCCTTTTTCTATACCTATTTGTGCCTTTTCTAACCTGCAGTATATCTTTTTTCTGCGCTTCCAGGATTATAGTTTTAAATAGTCTCCAAGCTTCCCCAATGGTTTTGACCCTTTCTACTTTTTATTTCAGTTTCTTCCTCACATATCCCCTCATATCAGAGAAGGTACCCCTTTTAAAGTTAAAAGTAGTTGTGTCGGTCTTTGTGGGCAACTCCCTATTTACACAAATGTTGAACTCAATAACATTATGGTCACTGTTCCCAAGTGGTGCAATCACTTTTACATCTCTCACCAGGTCTTGGGCGTTACTTAGGACCAAATCCACTGCTTTTTCATGACCCAAAATTATGGTTCTCTCTTTAATAATATTACTTCATATTCTTTCTGCAATTAATTCTCAGCATTGTAAAACATTGATAAATGCTCTCTTTTTACTTCCATTCTGTTTAAATATTTTAATGTTCCTTTTCCTCGTGGCAACTTGCATAGAAGCTCAGCTGCAGTCATCTGGAGAAGGAATATGATTGCAAAAAATTCAAAGTTTGCTCTCCATTTTGTAAACTGAAGCTCTGTCCTATAGATAACAGACTAGCTAAGTGGAATCAGCAGAACTGTTCCTGACTGCTATTGTGACAGACCTATTTTAGGCCCAAATAAAATTGGCTAGTTTAGATGCAGCCTTCTGTTAATCCCTTCCAGTTCAGACTCCATGATTACTTACATTTATCAGTCACAAACAGAAACTTTAAAGCCCAGTAAGATTTCTTCCCCACCCCCTGTTGATAAATATCCTTCTCAGTCAAGTTCTGATGCATGCTCATGATAGAACCTTACATAATTTACTGAACTAAAAGCAAATCTGAAAAATAAATATGTCTGCAAAAACCAACTGCAAAATACACCTTCACAAGTATGTGTATAATTTGAGTGAACCAATTTCAAAAATGAGCCCTAAAACCAGAAAATAGAAAGCCAGTGTAAGTAAGTGTAGTAGTTTAAAGGGGGCATATAGTGTCCTGAGGTCCTTAAGAGACAGGGTAGGTGGGTTAAAAATAAAAAATAAAATATCCCTGGACTTGTTCACAAGGTATGGAAAGAAGTCACTACTGACTGGGAAAACGTATTCTTTGTATTCTCAAAGGAATACACTACTTGTATGTTAACAGGATCAATGACCAAGTAAATAATCTTATTGGATCATGAGAAGCAGTTCCATGTCTAAAAACAGAAATACTGAAAGTCTGTGTTGCCAGCCAAGTTCTGGCAATTTGTGCGAAGCTCGGGGGTGGGGAAATATATTGTTGTACCACCAGAAGCTTGAACTAGGCACAAGAATTATGCTGAAAGAGACAGACATCAAAAGGTGCATATGAAGTTGCCTTATACTTGGAGTCTTTCCCAGACCTAATACCTGTGATCCTCTAAGTGGAGGAACAGTTACTGAAGCCAGAACTTCAGCATTCAAAACAGGAACTCTGTCACAGAGCCACACTTTCTCCCTACTTTGTATCTGTTGCACAATGTACACATTGGCCCTGGTTGCTTCCTAAGAGTTTTGTAACTAACAGAATGTTCCTGATATATCACAGGAATGTCAAGCTGTTCTGTTCTCACAGCACAATATTCCCTATTTATAACAGCCAGGGTTTTAACGCATGACAGTTCATAGGTGTATATGTGAATTTATATAATTTACAGTCTTCAATGAATGTTCATGTACCATGAGCATGATCTCAAATGTGCTGTGTTCCCTGCCTTCTGCGTTAACACCATATGTTCCATCTGTTTCCATTTACTGGAACAACCCCTTCTTGTTCCTGTTCCTGGTAAATAACTGTCCCTCTTTTTGCCTTGTTAAATCTGTTAGTGTAACTTGCTGAAGCTGTCATTCTTCAAGGTCCTCTAGAAGCTAAATCTCTGAGTGGGAGGGAATGCATCTGGTCTCTAGTGCAGATAACAATGCATGCACTTGAATTTGTAAGCACCACACAGTGTAGCCTTTACCACTACTGCAGCTGCTGAAGTATATTTTGATCTGTTGGTAACATATTGTAGACAATTACATTTTCCAAATATATGTTTAACCCAAATAATAATTAGTGTTTTGACTTTTAAATTGTGGGAGGACAGATTTTGAGGAGTAAATGAATGAGGCAGATGGAGTAGAGCCTTTGGCAATGTGTAATGGGCATGTAAGGATGCTTCTGGGCAGTAATTGTGTTGAAGGGTAACACCTGATGCCCTAGGACCCTTTTACTGTAACTTTAGTAAAGCTGAATCTTGGAGACTATACTATACATTTTCAGCTATCAAAATTGCTTTAGGGAGAAAATAGTGCAGGATAATGTGTAGGTACCCACAAGTAGCTACTCTAATTTACAAGATGAAAGAAAGCAAAATAGCTGAAGTCCAAAGTGTAGGAAGAGAGTGAGAATAGCAAAAGAGCTGCCATAGAGTAGTGTCTGAGAAGTAGCTTCTGGGAGACCCAGGTTCACATACCAACTCTGCCATGGAAGCTCACTGGGTGACCATGAGCCAAGTGGTTTATTTCAGCCTAATGCATGAAGCTGCCTTTTACTGAATCATAAGATCAATCTAACAAAACCAGTATTATCTACTCTGACTGGTTGTGACTCTCTCAGCCAGCTTTCCAAAGCCATCAATGAGATTGCCCCCTGGTGCCCTCTATGCCCTTGTACCAAAGCAGCACCTTGGTAGAACTGTGGAGGATGAAGTGGGAGCTAAGATGGCTAGAGTGAAGGTGGGGGCGTGCTCACGATGAAGTGTCACAAACATCCTATAGGATGCTTATGAAAGCCTAGGAGATGGTGGTGAAGACCATGAAGAAAGATTATTACATGGCTTCCATTGTGTCTGTGAGTTCACACCCAGCCCAATTATTTAGAATTATTCAGTTGATTACAACTCTGCCACAGGGTACACCAAATAGTAGGAAATTGGCTATTGACTGTGAGGCATTTGCGAGCTATTTCGCAGACGAAATCATGACACTCCGCCATGAGACAGTAAGGTCCAATATTGGACCACTTCAGCCAACTCTCCCAGGAGGAAGTTGACAGGATCTTGGCAGCTGTGAGACCCATTCCCAGCCTCCTTAACCCTTGCCCTTCCTGGCTAGTGAAGGCCTGCGAGGAGAGCATTTGGGTCCCTCTGGGAGAAATTGTCAACTTGCCTCTGTCTAGTGGGACATTCCCAGGAGCTCTAAAGAAGAGAAGAAGAGATTGGATTTATACCCCGTCCTTCACTACCCAAAGGTGTCTCAGAGCGGCTTACAAACTCCTTTCCCATCCCCTCCCCACAACAGACACCCTGTGAGGTAGGTGGGGCTGAGAGAGCTCTTGACAGAAACTGCTCTTTTTCAAGAACAGCTCTAATCAGAGCTATGGCTTGCCCAAGGTCATCCAGCCAGGTGCAAGTAGAGGATTGGGGAATCAAACCCAGTTTTCCCAGATTAGAGTCCATGCACTTAAACACTAAACCAAACTGGCAGTCCATCTTCTCTTTAAAAAACCAACACTGGACCCTATGGTCCTGGCCAACTACCGCCCAGTGTTGAATCTACCGTTCCTGAGTACGGTGGCTGAGAGAGCAGTGACCGAACAACTTCAGGGTTTCCTGGATGATGCTTCCATTCTCGATCCTTTCCAGTCTGGCTTCCGCCTTGGCCATGGGATGGAGACAGCTCTGGTCACCCTTACAGATGACCTCCATAGACTTCTGGATTGGGGCGCATCAGTGCTGCTGTTATTACTTGATTTGACAGCAGTGTTCGACACGGTCGATTATGATCTGCTGACCCACCCCCTTGCTGACATAGGAGTTCAGGGGACTGCCTAGCAGTGGTTTTCCTTATTTCTCCATGGTCAGGGACAGAGGGGGGCACTGGGCAAGAGGACCTCCCTGCAATACTGGAATGTAGAGTGCTGCAGGGGGTGATCCTCTCACCAATGTTATTTAACATCTATATGCACCCCCTTGACCAGTTGGCCTGGAGGTATGGGCTGGGTTACCATCAATACCATCAACGCAGATGATACCCAGCTCTATCTGTTATTGGAAGGCGATTTATCCTCTGCCCCTGATAATTTGGCTGAGGCTTTGGAGGCTGTGGCTGGATGGCTGCGGCAGAGTCAGTTGAGGCTAAATCCATCAAAGACAGAGGTCCCGTACCTGTGTTGGAAGGGGGTATGGGTATCAGGCTCCCCACACTGAAAGGGGCATTTTTGGTGGTGGCCCAGAAGGTGAGGAGTCTGGGAGTGACACTGGATGCCTCTCTTTCCATGGAAGCCTAGGTTACTGTAACCGCCCGATCTGCCTTTTCCCATCTATCTCTGCCCCCAAGACTTGGCTACAGTGACCCATGCAATGGTCACTTCCAGGCTTGGCTACTATAATTTGTTCTACGCAGGCTTACCCTTGAGGCTGGCCCAGAAATTACAGCTGGTGCAAAATGCAGCGGCGCGCCTGCTAACTGCAATGTTTATGCGGGCTCACGTATGGCAGGTACTCTGCCAATTGCATTGGTTACCAGTAGAATTTTGGATCCCCTTCAAGGTGTTGGTAGTAACCTTTAAAGCCTTATATGGCCTGGGACCAACATATCTGAAGGACCACCTCTTCCCATATATGCCTTGAAGAGCACTACGCTCTATGAATCAACACCTCCTGGTAGTCCCCGGATTGAAAGCTGTCCATCTTGCCTCAAACCTGCTCCCCATTGAGATCAGGGTCCTGTGGGATCTACTACAATTCCACAAGGCCTGCAAGATGGAGCTGTTCTGCCATGCCTTTGGCTGAGGCAGTGGACATCCATATGTGACCCCCCTGAGGTGTTTGTCAATCTGTTAACAACTACTGGCTATGGCCAGGAACCTCCCACAACCAGAAAAAAATCTTGTTATTAGCTGTGACCACCATTTTAATAATTATGATGATGTTTTAAATTTTAATGTTATTACATTAACTAATATATTTGTATAAATGACATGTTCTTACCCGCCCTGGGCCTGCTTCTGGGAAGGGAAGTCTATAAATGTGAATAAATAAATTAAAAATTAAAAAATAGGGTCACAGGTCAAGGTCTTTGACATCATCTGTTGCCTGACCCTTTTAACTGTGGATGCCAATTGAACCTGGAACATTTTGCACAGGAAGTAACAGCTATTCTACCTCACAGAGCTGTTGTGAGGATAGCTGGGGTGGGGTGGATATAAGCAAGTTAGGGTCCCTTTGGGGGAAAGGTGGGGTACAAATTAATTAATTAATAGGTGATTCATTGTATTGTTCAGAGATAGGTCCATGTTGTTTACATTTAAAATGTATTGCCACCCAAGCCAGAAATAACGAGGCAGACACAAGTGATGGGTTTAACTACAGGGCCACTTTATTAACTGACAACTTTAGCTGGAATCAACGGCAAGGGCAACAACGGCAAGGTATGGTCAAGGCCAGAGGTCGAAGACCCCTCCCTTACCTCTTCAATAGGGCGAGCACCCTGCCCCGGGTGGGAGCCCACTACAGGGGCTCCGACCCGGCCGGCTAGCCATGGCAGGACAACCCTGTAGCCCCATCCCC
>NW_015174883.1:483773-483930 GCF_001447785.1 Gekko japonicus | reverse complement strand
CCCCAAGTGCCAAACGGGAAGGGGTAAAAAATTCCTACCCGGCTCCAAAAACTGGCAACCAGTAACCGCCTGCACTACTAACAGGGCGGGAGGGTGGGCCGACGAACAGCGCGGGACTGCTGTGGAGGAGAGGCGGAGCCTGGCTTTAAGCCTACAC
>NW_015174883.1:458259-478371 GCF_001447785.1 Gekko japonicus | reverse complement strand
CCCACCCCAGCGGAGGCACGCGGCCGCGCACGAACCTAGACAGCTGGCCCCGAGGGCCAGTTGGGCCCGCGTCCACCGCCGCAGTCGGAAACCGCCACTGCGCCCCACTCCAGCAGGGGCACGTGGCCCACCAAAGCCCCTCCCACCCCAGCGGAGGCACGCGGCCGCGCACGAACCTAGACAGCTGGCCCCGAGGGCCAGTTGGGCCCGCGTCCACCGCCGCAGTCGGAAACCGCCACTGCGCCCCACTCCAGCAGGGGCACGTGGCCCACCAAAGCCCCACAAAGACAACATCCAGCCCCAAGGCCCACCGGGCTCGCGCCTGCCGCCGCAACTACCCCGAGGCCCGCACCAAACGGCGCCCCACTCCAGCCAGCCACAGCAGGACCTCCGCTCATGCCAGCAGGCCTCCAGCTCCTCCGGTCTCTGCCCCGATGAGGAGCCCAGCCATGCGGTTCCCGCTCTGCTGGCTAAGCAACGCAGCCGCACCCAAGCTCGGTCGACGAACAGCGCGGGACTGCTGTGGAGGAGAGGCGGAGCCTGGCTTTAAGCCTACACGCTCCGCCCCCTCCAAAGTCCCGTATGTGCCGCTTTTTGGCGCCAAACCTCTCTGCCTCTTCTGGCTGGGAGGCAAAGGCGCTTCCCCAGCCCGATGGCCGGAACGGCCGCGGGCTGTTAAATCGTGTTTTCACATATTAGCCCCCCACATTTGTAAAGGCCTAATCACAATAGCTGGGGTTCTAAGCAGCACATTTAATTTGTTGTTGTTCAGTCTCACAGTCGAGTCCGACTCTTCGCGACCCCATGAACCAGATCACGCCAGGCCTTCCTGTCGTCCGCCGTTTAATAGTCAATTGGAAAATCACAATACTTGCATTTTGCAAGTAAAGCAACATTTCCTGAATATTTTGGAGGCTGTGGTTCTGAACCTCTGGTAAGAACCAGGTAGCTGAATGATTACAGTGCTTGCTCAAGGGCTTCTTGCCCTTCCACTTCCAACAAATAAATCTCAATCCTGTTTGTTTGTCTTTGGGGATTAAATGAGATCCCACATTTACTTCAATAATTGCCTTCTTCTGAGTAATAAATTACAAAGATCACTGAATCTCCAAACAATGCTGACAAATTTGTCTCTCCTTTAGTGACGGGGGAGAGAAGAAAGGGATGCCAGGCTGCTTAAACGATCTTGTAGCATTGTTGAACAGAGATAAGTTTTTAATCCACTGCAGAGAGGCAAAAAAGAAGCATGTGGGTGATAGAGAAGATAGGAGCATTGTGAGAAAGTGAGATAACAGTTGTGAAAGCTGCCCATAGGGACTTTGGTGCTTCCGAGTCACTCAGAACTGGAAGCATTTGAAGTTTGTTCTTTAATTAATGCAGCAACATATGACAATTCAGCCTGGAAGACAAATTTTGAAGTTTGTATCTCACAAACAAACCATCAGGCTTGCTTTGCCACTATCTGGGGGGGGGGGGTCTGAGCAAGCATTGCATGCTTAACAAATTTCAGCTAGTCAATGTTAGACTGATTAAAGTGAAAGTATTTTCCCCTCAACTGTTCAAAGCAGTTAATAAGCATCATCTTTGCAGCATGTCTGGATCAAAACAGCCTCTAAGATATAAAATGGGAGATGACTAGTCATTTGGTGTCTATGATGTATCTCTGCATTCTGACAGATGTCAAGTGCTGGAATTTGTGAGCTTGCTACTTTCCAGTCATTTTATCATATTATGTTATCTGTTCAAACTTCTGAAAAGTTTATTTTGTTTTATGATCCCCACTTCTTTAATTGAAGTAATTACATCTAGGTTATCTTTGCTTTGTATGGGCAAACAATTACAAGAAGGAAACACTGTGTTTTTCTTTTTTAACTGATTGTTATAGTTGAGATGAAAAGCCCCCTAACCTGCCCTCAGTCAACTTTGCTGCTAGAGCCAGTTAGCCTATTCATAGGCTGTGGTCAGACAACAGGCTTGGCATAGTCTGGCTGTGCCTCTTAGTTCTGAACTAACTGCATGATCAATTGATCAGACGTCAGCTGAGCAGTCAGCTGATCAATCAATCAGACATCAGCTGCCAGGGGCAAATAAGCAAGTAAGCACACATTGGGAAGGGGAAGGGAAAGGGGGGAAAGGCAGCCAGAAACTGGAAGCCTCACTTTCCAAACAGCTTGAGCATGCAAATGGCATGATCAGACATCGGGAAGTATGGGGTGAAACAGTGAATGCCCATAAAGATAGACTTTCCCCGGTGCCTGGAAACTCCTGATCCAAGATGGGTGAGTACCAGGTGCCAATGGCTGGGGGATGGGAGGCAGATGTTGCTGTCTGAACCTCCAGTTTAAATCCACAGGACAACAGCAATGAAGCCGTTTCTTACCTCCCATCTGACAGCAGCCATATAGTGTTTAAGTTACTTCCCCTCTTAGGCTGTGATCAGACAAACTATTTGATCTGATGTCATTGCTGTTGCCCTGCATATTTAAAATGCAGGTTCAGACTGCAATATGTGTCTCCCCTTCCCCAGTCATCAGTACCCCATTCTCAACCATCTTTGAGTTGGACTTTTTTGACACTGGGAAAAGTTCAGTCTTTATGGATGTCAGCAGTTTAACCCCGCATGTCTGATCAAGCCATCATGCTCTCAAGCTGTTTGGGAAGTCTGATCACACATTTCTGTCTTTGTGCCACTTTTTACATTCAGTTAACGATGTGCACATAAGTGGATCTTCACCCAAAAAAACTCCTCTCTCCTGTTTCTTGGGGTTACTACTTGAGAGCATGCCATAATTGGCATGAGAGTAAATGTACTGAAGTCAATGAGACTACTCTCATGTAAAGCTACATATAAAGATGTTCACACTTTCCCCATGCATTCCAAGGAAGAGAGGCAAAGTGGAGGAGGCTGAGAGGGGCTGCAGTACTTGGTGGAGGGATCACAGAGTTGTCAAAATGGAGTGGTGCTTTGAATGAGCACTTCTGTACATGTGTGAAAGACATTTTTTTTTAAAGGATGCCACCTGACTGCCAGCTCCATGGTTACTGCGTAGCAATAATCTGAACAGTCAACCATGGAGTGAGCATGCAGTGTGGCAGGTTGAAAAGTACTGGGTTCAATGCATGGAGAACTCTGGCCACGACGTGCGTTCAGACGTGTTTATTGTACTCCACAACAAGACAAGGAAAAACGACGTACATAACACCCCTTAGTTCCAATTCAACCTATATTACATAGTCCTGCAGATAGGCGGGGGGGTCTGCACTCTTGGAGGGAGTGCCGGGGCACTGGCACGGGTTGCTTACAGCCACCTCTGGCTGGCTGACCGTGTCTGGTTGCGGCAAGGGTGGTGGCGGCGCTTCGGGTTCTGGTGGTGTGGCTGGGGGCTCGACCGGCGGGGCTCACTTGTGCGGGGGAGTTCGGGCTGAGCAGTGGCTTGCGGTGCATAGAGTCCCGGTCCCTCGAGCTGGGGTTGCTCTTCAGCCTCTGGGAGCTGTCACTGTCTAAGTTGGTTGATATGTTTTTTTTCAGGAGTGACTCGGACTACCCAGCCGGCAATCCAGGAGGGCCCTCTCCCAAAGTTCTGGATGAACACAGGGGCACCCGGAAAGAACCCCCGGGGAGTGTCCCTTTGTTCCGTCAGCCTCTTTGAGTCCAGTGCCCGGTCTGAATGTAAGCGGTCCAACAGGAATGTGGGACGCCAGCCCATCAATAGTTTGGCTGGGCAGTGCCCGGTGATGGGGTTGGGTGTCGTTTGCTATGTCATTAGGAAGCGGGCAAGCCGAAACTCCCAGTCCCCATCCATGATCCGGCTGAGGACTTTCTTTGCTGTGCGAACCATCCTCTCTGCTTGTCTGTTGGTCGTGGGGTGGAAAGGTGCCGATCTTACATGCCGGATCAGGTTCCGCTAGAGGAAGTCCTGGAACTCTGCTGACGTGAGGGCAGTTCCATTGTCAGAGATTATCATGTCCGGCAGCCCATGGGTGGAGAAGATCCGGTGGAGTGAGTGTATGATGGCCTTTGTGGAGGTAGTTGACACAGGGCTGATCTTCAATCATTTGGAGTACGAGTCTACTGTTACTAGGAATATCAGCCCCTGGAAGGGCCTGGCAAAGTCAATATGTAGCCGGGACCAAGGTTTGTGTGTAGACTCCCACAACTGGGTTGGCGTGCTTGGCGGGTTTGGGTGGACTGCCTGGCAGGTCTGGCATCTCCTCACCCAGGCCTCAATCTCGGCGTCAATTCCCAGCCACCAAACATAGCTTCGGGCCATAGCCTTCATCCTTACAATTCCCGGATGCACCTCGTGGAGAGCGTGGAGGACTCATTGTTGCAGGGCATGGGGAACTACGACCCTGTCACCCCATAGAAGAAAACCCTTGAGCACTGAAATCTTGTCCCTTCGGGTTGCAAATGCCGCAAACTCGGGGCCCATGGAGGGCCTTTATCACCTAGCCCCAAACCCGGGAGATGATGGGGTCTCAGGCTGATCGGGCAGCAATATCCATGGCCTGAAGGAGTGGCTCGGGGAGGCCTTCGAGCATCAGGACCCTGGGAGTGGGGGCCGAGTCAGCCCCTCCAGACGGGAGGGGCAGTCTGCTGAAGACATTGGCATGCCCCATCACCTTGCCCGGGTGGTGTTCCAGGTGGTAATTGTAGCCAGCCAGGAAGAGGAACCAATGGAGAACCCTGGGTGAGAGTACCTCGGGGGTCTGCTTGTCCACTGCAAATAAGCCAAGGAGAGGCTTGTGGTCAGTTACAGTAGTGAAGGGGTGCCTGTACACTTTTTCACCCCCGCCACAATCACCAACCTCTCCTGGTCTATCTGCACATAATTGCGCTCGGCGGCCATCAAAGTCCATGAGTAGTATGACACGGGGACCTCCTGGCCATCAGGAAGAAGGTGGCTCAGAACTGCACCAGTGCCATGGGGGAGGGATCGCATGCAAGGACTACAGGTAGGGACTCATCAAAGTGCGCCAACACATCATTCAAGATGAGTAGCGCCTTGACTCCCTTGAACGTTGCCGCCTCCCTCAGGCCCCACGACCAGAGTACTGATTTGTCCAGGAGGTGGTGAAGAGGCTCTGCAACCACAGCCTTGTGTGGCAGAAAGGCATGATAAAAGTTCAGGAGTCCTAAAAACACCTGAAGTTCTGCCTTACATGTCGGTCTGGGGGACCTATCTGAAAACAAGTACCACCAGATAAAATAGAGATGTGGCCAGACCATGCCAAATCTGTCATCTGACTGCTGTTTTAGACTCAAGTAACCCTACCATGCTGATCTCTGTTTGTCTGGATTCTCTCACTTGGATTTGTGGACTGTTTTGTGTGGGGTTGCCTTTGAAGGTATTCTAGAAACATCAGTTAGTTCAAAATGTGGCAGCCTCTCTTGGGGGTTTTGTGTCACAAATATAATGCCAAATATTGAAACAGCTGCACTGGCTGTGTCTGAACTCAAGTTGCTGGTTCTTCCTTATAAATGCCCATCATAAATTGAAACTCACATACATATGAGACTGCCGCATCCTATATGTGGGTTCTATGGGGCTACTTCAGAAACAGAACTTGCAAGACAAATTGATTTAAAATAAGATTTCTTAACCCTTCCATCATACAGAACAATGCAACAAAACAGAAGTAGCAGGGGGTTTGACTAGATGACCCTGAAGGTCCCTTCCAACTCTATTATTCTATAAACATAGCAAAGAACAGGAAACTGCAACATATAGTTTCTCTGAGTTCAATTAAGCAACTGGTTCACATTTGTAACACTTTGAGGTGAGTTAAGTCCCACTTCCACCAAGGTGCAGGGGTCTTCTCATCCACTTCTCTTTCAAAAGGGTTCAGCTTGAAGGATACAGCCCTTATATAAGGTGATAGCCCAGAAAATATTAATAAGCTCCCTAGGAACCAACCTTTTCTTCTGTTGCTAAGCTCCATACAATGAATCCGTCCCTACTGGACTGAACCAGCTAGTTATTGGGCTTACACTTGCTTACACATAAATCACTCTGGTCAGGGGTCATTTCGTAGAAAAAGAGCTAGGGGGACTCATTAGCATAACTCATTAGCATATGCCACACACCCTGACATCACCGGAAGTGTGTCCTCCCCACAGCCGGCGGCGACCTCCAGCGGGCACCAGCAGGGAGCTCCAGGCCCCGCCCTCCCGCACCTCACCCGGGGGGATGGCGTCCCCCCGCGTCCCCCCCAAATGACCCCTGACTCTGGTAATTCTGTTAGTCTTCCAGGTGTGAAAGTATCAGCAAGTCCTTTGAGGAAAAAGGAACAGGAGCTCACAGGAACCAGGAATATTTGCCAAACTTGGGCTGGGTGATATTACATCACACATTCCTAGGAATGCACCATGACAACCTTCCTGCAGTTTGATAGAATTAGTAAATTATTCTAGAAAAGGGTGATTGAAACAGCAGGTAGTTCAAAACATGTGATGTGTGAAATAAAACTGAATTAAATACATGTGAGTAATCATATATATAAGCAAATTCACCACCTGCACTCCTCTGCTGTCCCATTATCAAAACAATATTTAGTAAGGGGCGGAGGGGAAAAAAGAGGGAAAATGTTGCAGACAGTCACCCTGATTCCAGGGGAATGATGCAGTTCCAAACCCTTTTCTCAGCATAAAAAGGTACTTGAGCCAAGGAAAATGTAACATGCTGTGTTTGCAAGAGATAACGAGATGCTGAGGCGATAAAGGAGAACACAGCAATAATCATTTTACTCATTTTACTCATACAATACTAGGTAAGGCCAGGATAGCTCTCTCTCAAACTCTGCTGTCCCATTATCAAAACAATATTTAGTAAGGGGCGGAGGGGAAAAAAGAGGGAAAATGTTGCAGACAGTCACCCTGATTCCAGGGGAATGATGCAGTTCCAAACCCTTTTCTCAGCATAAAAAGGTACTTGAGCCAAGGAAAATGTAACATGCTGTGTTTGCAAGAGATAACGAGATGCTGAGGCGATAAAGGAGAACACAGCAATAATCATTTTACTCATACAATACTAGGTAAGGCCAGGATAGCTCTCTCTCAAACTCTGTCATTAGACAAATCCGAAGTCTGAATGAAACAAATATTTTGCTGATTTTTCTTATTTTAAGTACACTGCTCAGCTATGAGAAAATATTAAGAAGTAATCAGAAATTATTTGGGACAACAGAATGAATAGTATGTTACTATATAGTTCTCTCTCATCCCTCAAAACTAACCATCACAAGCAGATGACACTGTGACTTATAATTACTTGATAAGTACTTAAAATAATCCACTGAAAATGATAAATTTAAAAATAAAGTTTTCTGAAGCTCAGCCAGTTTAATTAAGCAGTTTCTCGCAAAACTATATTACTTTTCATATTATTTAACCAATGAATATATCACCTTAAATATTTGTCTATTACAGGAAAAAATCAAATAGTGATCCAGTAAGTATCTTAATATGTTTATTGATAGCTTCTCTTTAATTCAGTCTAGCTGACCATATAATGCATAACAATTTGTAACTGCATCCTGGGTGCTATAAATCAAATATGAATAGTAACTGCCTACATTACATATTTGCAAAATATTTCTGTCTGCTGAACAACTCTATTATTTTTGTGGCCTATGTGAATGAATAGTTAAGACATTTTGCTGTAAAATGTTCAAAACAATAAATTATTCACTAGTATATATTTAACTAACAAAAGAACTGGCAAAACATGTATTTTTAGTAAAAAAACAAAACCCAAACCCACACAATACCACAGGATGAAAGTGCCTCTGCAATTAATTAATCATGAAAAAGAAAATCCTAATAAAAGTAATAAAATTATTGATATGGGCAAATCAAACTTTTCCAATAGCTCAGCAAAACTTAAATTTGGCTGATTTAATTATTAAATCTGAAATAAATGAATGTTTTAGAATATACCACTGATCACTACTTTATAACTGAATATTCTATAAATATTCCCAAGGTTCCAGTTCCCCTTTCAGTTATTTTGATCATTTGTTCAGCTTAGCCAAAATACCAGTCTTGTATCCCACAGTTAGCAGGAACTATGAATCATAAAGCAGTTTGTCTAAATCCCAGGGAATAGTGGTGACTAAACCAATGAAAGAGTATTCTCTATTATCCAACAGAAGTGACATACTGGGAGTTCTAAAAGAAACAGATTGTCTGCCTCTCCTGCTGAGGTTCAGTAGATTGCAGATGTTTTTTTAAAAAATAAGATAGAAACAGAAGATTAGAGGTTAAAAAAACCCCATCAGTCCTGGTAACTTAATAAAGCCAGATACCAAGTATATATTTCCATAGAGGTCTATGTTGGATTGATGTACCTTCGGGGTTTGGCAAGGTTCCATCTCTTTACTTCTAGACCTTGTAGCACCAACAGCCCTGTTTTGGGTGCTCCTGCCATTCGGAGTCAGGGCAGTTTTGCCTATAAACACATTAGCTACCAGTTAACAATAACTAGTGATTTAAGAAGTTTAGAAAATGTTGTGATAAAATCCTGCCAGATATAAAACTCTACTTCAATCCTAATGTTAGTATCTCTTGTCTCCCTTCTGCTTGTGGGAACAAGGGTCACTTAAACATGGGCTGTTTGCTCCAGCTTGGATGCTATTGGGAAGAGCTTATTTTTTTTTCCTACTTCCCCATAGCATTCTGGTACTTCTCTGTGTTGGAAGACTAGATATTCAGTAAAGTGGCACACAAGCTGTTTAAAGAATAAAGTTGGTTTATTGAGAAAAGAACAAACTTTTTAAGAAAAAGAGGAGAGAGAAAGAGAAGTCTGTCTAACCAGATAAGAGAGAGTGGGTAGCTAACAGAACTCAGTAGGACTGTGAAAACTTTAATTGAGCCAATTAGGAGACAAAAAGGAGACTATTTTAAAATAGCAGGAAGTCCCTAATCTCACTATGCTAACTAGTTGCCCCCTCTGCTACCCCCTGCAGGATGTTCTTGTCATTTTCCTTATCTATGCATGATAGACCTTGCATATTTCAACACCCCTTCTCAAGGTCTAGTGTGCAAAGTCCACAAGATTCATCTTCTTGTGTAGACTCTCAGATTTCTCATGTTGAAGTGGCTTGGTAAGTGAATCTGCAATCATATATTCTGTAGGGCAATACTCCAAATCAACAAGCCCTTCCTTCTGCATATCTCTTACAAGATAATGCTTTACATCTATGTATTTGTCCTCCTGCGTGATATTTGGTTTTCAAGTCCCATTTACATCCTACTGCCCTCTTTCCCAGAGGTAGTTTTGTGAGTGTCCATGCTTGATTTTTTAAATTAGGGATTCAATCTCCTCCTCTGTGGCCTTTCTCCATCTTTCTGCTTGAATGGTAGGCATTCTTTTTATGTCTTCCCATGCAGAAGTTTTGGTTACAGCCTCTGTCTTTGTCAGGTAGGAGAATCTTTTCAGTGTTTGTTCTAGTTGACCATCTGAAATCTGGCTCTGCAGCCCCTTCTGGTTCTTATGGCACTGTAGGTGTGTCATCTGTATGGTCCACGGTGCTCAGTTGCACTGTTTCTGGTTTCTGTGCTCTATTTTCTTCTGTTGGTTTGGATTTTCTGATGTCCACTTTTCTGTATTTGTAGCCGCTTCTGATGGTGGAAGATCAGAATAGCACACTCCAAGATAGAAAGGATGTAACTATCCTGCAGAGGAAGAGATGAGTAGTGATGGTTGGTGACTCCCTACTGAGAGGGACGGAAGAAGTTGTGTGCAGACCGGACAAGGAATCTCAAGAGGTTTGTTGTCTTCCTGGAGCATGTATCCAAAATGTTACAAGACTGGTCAAAACCTCTGACCACTACCCGCTCCTGCTGATCTATGTGGGAACAAACAATACGGCCCGAAGAAACCTTGAATAGCTCTCCAAAGACTACAAGGCTCTGGGCAAGAAGGTGAAAGATCTGGGGGCACAGGTTGTGTTCTCCTCCATTTTACCTGTTGAGAGCCATGGAGCTGGAAGGGAGAACAGGATACTGGAGGTGAATGGTTGGTTATGTAGATGGTGCCGTCGAGAGGGATTTGGCTTTCTGGACCATGGTATGTACCTCCGACATGAGGGACTCTTGGCAATAGATGGGGTGCACCTTACAAAGAATGGGAGGAATGTATTTGCTGGAAGACTTGTGAACCTGATCAGGAGGGCTTTAAAATGAAACCATCAGGTGTGTGAAGAAAAAGCCTGATGTTGTGCGGCATCCCCAACACTAAGTTCAAGAAAGGGAGTGATCAGAGAATAAATGAATGGAAGAGAGGTGAGTTCAGTAATTTTCAGGTAAATTCAAAGGGACCTATGGAAGGAAAGGATGTCTGTACACTGAGATGTCTTTATACTAACACACAGAGTATGGGAAATAAACAGGATAAACTTGGACTTCAAAGATTGGAAAGTAAGTATGATCTGATAGGTATCACTGAGAGTTGGTGGGATGAGTCTCATATATGGAGAACAGTGATTGTTCAAATGGAAAAGAATAAACAAAAAAGGAGGCGGGGTGGCACTATATGTCAAGAATGAATACGCTTGCATTGAAATTCAGGTTCTGGACAGTTGCCCTTTTGAAAATGTGTAAGTAAGGATAGAGCGAGGGAAGAAAGAAGGGGATATTTTAGTGGGAGTATATTACAGACCTCTGAACCAACCGGAGGAACTGGATTATGCATTCATACAACAGCTTGCTAAACTTTCACAGAGACAGGATGCAGTGGTTATGGGAGTCCTGGTCTGCAATCTCTTTCCCAGGGCTTCTTAACTGCTGAGTTAGACTAAGCATTTCATCTAAGTAGTCATGCAAATTACCTCCTTCTGACCTCTTAGTGTTAAACAGTATCTTTTGTATGCAGAGCTGGCTTTTGAGAGATTAATTTACATAAAGCCTCTCCAATTTAGGCCACACAGCCTTAGTGGTTTGCATTTGAATCACACATAGAACATCTTTGGTCCCTGCCACACGGCAGGGAAACGGAGGGCTGATCTGCGGCAAATGTGAGCCGCAGCAAAGTTGGGACGGCGCGGCGGGATCTCACAGATCCCCCGAGCCGCGTCGCAACGCTCCCCAGCACGATCAGATGCCGGGGAGAATGCAACGGTGGGAAGGAGAGCCTGGCAAACTGCGCATGCTCACACATGCACAGTTCAGCCTGGAGCCGGGGATGCGCCGGCGCAAGGACGCGCCGGCGATCCCACGGCCAGCGTTGCTGCGGCCCTTCAGAAAGAACCACCTCGGGAGGTGGTTCTTTTTCGCCGCGGAGCAACGCTGGAAGGGACGGAACCGGGACGGATCCGGCACGCTCCCCAGATGTTGAGGTGGGATCGCGCCGGTTTGCTCCGCCCCCGTTCCGTCCCGCTTCCGGACCAAATGGGCTCGTATGAACAGGGCCTTTATCAGTCAAACCTGTTTATCATGGCTCCTCTTGCTTTCTTGTTGTTAACTTCCCAGGCTTTTTGCTTTGCTGCATCATCATCTCCCCGTCAGAGATTTTGAATGGTATGCCACAGTCCTGTCTCAAGCAGGTGACTCTTCATTCTATCCTTCCATATCATATAGTTACCTTTTGTAAGCCTATCTAGTAGGTAACTATGCTGAACGCTGCAGGAAGTTGCCATCTTTGTTCTTTCTTCTTTTGCCTACCAATAGATAGATTGCCTACCAATCCCCCCCCCCACAACTAAAGTGCTCATGTTGGGCTCACTGCACATCTACACTCTACCAACACCATGCACATCCCAGGTTTTCCTTGTTTTTTCCTGTGATCGTTTCCAAATTTCCTTTGTGGAAATGTTTTTGAAAGATTACAGGAAAGCTAGGATGGAACCCATGTGGATGGGAAAGTCCAGATTTTCCTAATCCCACCCACATTGGTCCCAGTTTCCTGCCCCAGTCCCTTGTGGCCATATGCCCTGCCACTGGAAGTCTTTCATCCCTCCCATCAGCAATTTAATATCATTATACTGTTATAACAACCTATTAGGTTCCCTCTGAATACCCAACTCTCTAGTCCCTTTCACTGAAGAGATATGCCTGTCCCCTCCTAAAACCTTTGGATGTAGCCGTAGAGTGTGGAGAAATTCGTCAGTATTCCACCATACTGGTTTTCCTTTATGGAAATCAGGGATTATGTATGGGCTATAGTGTCTGAGCAGTATTTTTAAGAGACATATGATATAACCATTATGAGGACTGCAGGATCTAATCTGGGAGAACCATTTGTCCTGCCACTGGAGGTCTTTCATCCCTCCAATCAGCAATTTAATATCATTATAATGTTATAACAACCTATTAGGTTCCCTCTGAATACCCAACTCTCTAGTCCCTTTCACTGAAGAGATATGCCTGTCCCCTCATATTACCACAACAAAGGGGTTAGAGACTTACTGGGGATTCAATTAACCTGATAAACATATTGCTGAAAAATGTATTGCTATAATGATATAAAGATATTCTGCGGCTGATTTTAAATGGGAATGTCCCCTGTAGTTCGTGGAGGAAATGGCTGCTGCTGGGAAACTGGGGCTGAGAATCTGTGAGGAAATCTGCCACATGGAAGCCCCATTGGTACTTGTGCTGTATTATCACCCACAGCAATCATAGAAAAACTTCACAAGCCTGTTCCCATGTAATTTTGTCTCCTTGCATTGACCACAACAGTGCTATGATACACTAGACAAGGCCTGATTCACATGATAAAGATCCTGGTGATTTCAACAAGGGTAGTTTTAAAGATTTAAGACTGCTTGTGCCTGTCACAAAATGCTAAAAGTGGCTCAGATGTATGTGTGATTCACCTGATTTCTACTTCCCTTCTGTTCTTTTTTAGCTATTACCATCATCCAGTGTTTCACCTACTAACATCAAACAGATTATGATGGTCAAGGACAGATAGGAAAACAATGAATGTCTTCTATAGTAAATGTTTTGGAATAGTTAATCAGTGACTGTGTAAATAAAGTCTTTATACACAATCAAATTAGTTTGGTCTCTTGCCTACCATGAACACTCATCTTTATTGTCCAAATATGTGTTGCTGAATTTGATAATTAAACAGCAAAAGACATGAATATGCCCTTGATAATATATAACTTCATAGTTTTAGTTGCAGTACAAATGACTCACAGGTGCCATGGAATGTTTTACTAGTTGCTATGGAAACACAAATAATTAATAACCAAGAGAAAACATCAGCTAATACCAGCTAAAAACAGATGGGAGAAAAAGCTCACCTTTTCATGAAAGCCAAGTCCCAGCTCATCTGAGGTGAATCTCCAGTAAATATCATGAGTTTCAACTAGATTAGCATGTCACTATGAGACATCATTTGGCAATACAGTGATCAGTAGCATGTCAATCTTCTCTTGATCATACAGCATGATCCACCTGGTCAAACAGGTTGATCCCCAAAATGTTTCTGCTATTTCCATGTTAAAGCAATTGTTATTATCGCTCCTTCCAAACCATGTTGAATCACTGCTGAAGGGATTTCATGTTCTTGGTTTTTGTTAATTAAGATATTCAGATGCATAACGTGCAACTTCTAAAGCAGCTAATTGCACAAAACAATCTGGAACTTTAAATAGGACTACGTGCTTTTATCAAAGGTCATTGGATGAATGCTAAGTACACTCAAACTGGAATTTGGTAAACTTAGAGGGTAACCTACAGTCCACAATCCTATCCAGAATTTGACAATCAATGATTAAAAACTCTGTACAAACTGTTTCCTAGTATAATCATGTATCTGAAGAAATATAGACCAATAACAATGTGGTCACATTAATCTTGGTAGAACTCATGCGTTTGCCAGAAGACTGGGGGGGGGAAATGTTGCTGCTACTTAGTATTCTAATGCTTCAGTCCTATAGCTAGGCCCACTCAGTACTGCTAGCCTAGAAAGTGGGAGCAATATGTCCAATGGTTCTCTCTGTGTTCCAAAATTTATATTTATCCTTTTTGAAAACTGCGGTGGTTCTAGATAAGGTCTGTCCACCTAGTATACTAGTTTTACCTTGGCTGCCTGCTCTCCAGCACATAGAAGATGCTTGAATTATTAGTATTTTTTTTAAAATCTCACTTTCGATTAAATGTAAACCCTGTGGATAGGCAAATCATATCATCTCTGAAAATATTCTGGGTTGTTAACACCTATATGCCTATTGTTTATCCAAGTTAGTATGGTATATATCTAAATCTATTTCTCTCACATTTCTGTTAAAATTAGCTCAATACCTGGATAAAGACACACATCATAATGAAGGTCTATATATCCATTTATTTTTAAAATGTATTATTTATTTATTGTCAGATTTGTACCCCGCCCTCCCCGCAGAGCAGGCTCAGGGCGGCTTCCGAGTCACATAAATACAGAATAAAACATACATAATTAAAACACAACAGTTAAAAATAATACAATACAAAGTGCTGGCAGTGATTAAAAATTCAATTAGATGGAATGTTTTCAAGTGGATTTCCAACAGTACTAGATGTTCTTCTGCTCAACGGCTCTCCTGAAAGCTGCTCAATGGTAAAATTATGGGCCGGGTGCTACAGTGGCAGCGGCCCCTAATTAAATGCCTGGCAGAAGAGCTCCATCTTGCAGGCCCTGCAGAACTGAGAAAGGTCCCGCAGGGCGCTGATCTCCTCCGGGAGCTTGTTCCACCAGGTACAGGCCACCACCAAGAAGGCCCTGGCCCTAGTAGCCGCTAGCCTGGCCTCCCTCAGGCCAGAAAGGGTCAGCCAGTTTTGATATCCAGACCGTAGTGCTCTCTGGGGTATATGCAGGGAAAGGCGGTCCCATAGGTATGTTGGACCCTGGCCATATAGGGCTTTAAAGGTAAGAACCAGCACCTTGAAGCTATTGGCAGCCAGTGCAGTGTCCTTAACACAAGCTGGATATGCTCCCTTCTAGGGAGACCCATCAGCAGCCTGGCCATGGCATTCTGCACTAGCTGTAGCTTCCAAATCCATGACAAAGGCAGCCCCATGTAGAGAGTGTTACAGTAGTCTAGACTCGAGGTGACCATCGCATGGATCACTCTAGCCAGGTTGGCATGGTCGAGGAAGGGAACCAACTGCCTAATCAGCCTGATAAAAGGCCGACTTGGCAGTGGCCAGTACCTGGACCTCCATGGTAAGGGAGGGATCCAGGAGCATTCCCAAACTCCTAACCTGCAGCGCTGGGACAAAGGAAGTCCCACCAATGGTTGGGAGTGGGATCCCCACCCCTGAGCTGCCTCGACCTAGGCACAGGACATCCATCTTCGCTGGATTCAGCTTCAGCCGACTCAGTCTAAGCCAACCAGCCACGGCCTGCAATGCCCAGTCCAGGTCTTTTGGTCCGGAGTCCAACAGGCGCCTAACATCAGATAGAGTTGGGTGTCATCAGCGTACTGGTGACATCCCAGTCCATACCACCGGGCAATCTGGACAAGGGGGTGCATATAGATGTTAAATAACATCGGGGACAGCACTGCCCCTTGAGGCACACCACATTCCAGTGGGTGCCTCCTGGACTGCTGTTCCCCTAGCGCCACCCTTTGTCCCCGACCCTGGAGAAAGGAAGCAAGCCACTGCAAGGCGACCCCCGAATACCTGCCTCATAGCCAATGTCCAATTCCCTAGCATTTGGTCTACCCTGTGGCAGAACTGTTAGCGACCGAATCGTCCTAAACAATTGGGCTGGGCGAGAGCTAGCGGACGCAATCTCCGCCGCATAGAAAGCCTTCTTTGCGGCTTTGACTGCCATCTCATAGGCTTTCATAAACATCCTATAAGATATTCTTGTTGCTTTGTCTTGAGTTCAGCGCCACCGTCTCTCTAGCCGTCTGAGCTCCCGCTTCATCAGCCGTAACTCCTGGGTATACCAAGGAGCCAGCCCAGTTTGAGGGTGTAGGGGCGCCGTGGAGCAATCTCATTGATGGCTGCAGAAAGCTGGCTATTACAGTCCTCCACAAGCTCATCTAGCGATCCACCAGGGGGGCATCGGATCCCGCAGGGCCATCTGGAACCGTACAGGGTCCATCTGGCTCTGCGGGTGAGCTAAAATATGCTCGCTGCCTAAACAGGGTTGGGGTGGTACATTCAGGTGGCCTCTAGGGCATGGTGGTCTGACCATGGAACTGCTGAAGCAGTAACCCAGTCCACTGTTACCCCCACCACAAATCCCCCAGCATGGTGAGTGGGAGTTGTTATGTATTGGGAGAGTCCCAGCATTGCAAACTACAGATTACAAACATTCTTAGAGATTTGGAGGTGTAGCCTGGAAAAATGGAGCATATATAATTTCTGGGATTCAGAGGATTAGTGCCTCTGAATGTGGAAGCCCCCCTCACGAACCATGGCTGGTAGCCTTTGATAGACTTATCCTCCATGAATCTATCTAATCTCCTTTTAAAGCTTTTTATTCCTGTGGCCATCACTACATCCTCTGGCAGTGAACGTCACATTTTAATCACTCTCTGTGTAAAGTTGTATTTTATTTTATCCATCCTGAACCTACAGCCCATCAGCTTCATTGGATGCCCTTGATTTCTAATATTTTGGGACAGGGAGAAAAAGTTCTCTTTGTCAACTTTCTCTACCCCATACATAATTTTATAAATTTC
This sequence comes from Gekko japonicus, assembly GCF_001447785.1. NCBI lineage: Eukaryota > Metazoa > Chordata > Lepidosauria > Squamata > Gekkonidae > Gekko > Gekko japonicus. The sequence continues at coordinate 461,742 of NW_015174883.1, read as the reverse complement.
TACCATAAGCTCCCTTAGTCATCTCTTTTCTGAACTGAAACGTGTCTTTTCTTTAGCCTTTCCTTATTGGGAAGGGGTGTGCATGTGTGTGTGGACAGAAAACATTTAAAATATGCTTAATGCTTTTTTGAGCAAATTTAGAATACTGAGAGAAAGATGGACAAAAGTTGTATGTATTACAAAACTGATTGAATTAATTAAAGTTGCCCCTTAAATTTATAAATATCTAAGCTTGCAAAGAGTAAAATCATGCTTACCATCAAAGAGTAAAAACAGTTATACCTACAAAAATTAAAAACATACAGCTGTCACAGTCTATGAAAAGCAAGTTGGGGGGGGGCTGTAGTGGAACATATTTGGCATGAATCTGGGAATTGCTAGGTTGCAGTGGCTGAATTTAAGCATATTTAGATTCTAATTCATAAGCATAATTCTAAATGAAAAGAAATTATGAAAGTCTCTCATAAACCCTGATATAACTGCTAATGTGGTAGCAGTAAAAAAAAACCATTTTACCTTGTGCTAAAAGGGCCTTCTAAATTGCATTATGCAGCCAGCCGATGGGAAAAGGATGAGAAACTGGCCTAGTGGACTATGACAGAAGAAATCCTTGGAAATCACATCTAAAAGGGTTATTAATATTTTTGATTGGAATCCCTCTCAGGGTAACTCACACACATTCAAACATGGGCTGGGCTAGCATCAGACAGATACCATGCAGAGAATGACTACCATTATGATTTCTTAGCACACTCTTTGGTTCTTGATTTGGATGCTCTGACCAAGGCAATAAGAAGCAACCTTCTCTTGGGTCTCATATTTGCTGACAGTGTTTTATTTCCTAACCAACAACCTCTTTCTTTCTCTTTCTCTTTGCAGCAACCAACCTGGACATGGAACAAACAAGTCCAATCCTTCTCTGTTTTATTCCTTACCTATGGCTTTGAGGACTAGTACTGTTGGGCAATGTAGAAGCTGCTGAGGGACTCTGGAGCCAGCCTGTCCTGGAGGGGGTTACACTCCCCCTGAACTATAACAGCTTGGAAGTGCTACTGGATTCTGGCCTACAGTTGGAGGATCAGGTCTCCTCCATAGCACATAGTGCCTTGTATCAGCTCCAGATGGTTCGCCAGCTACAGCCATTCCTCAACACTCATGATTTGTCCACAGTGATCCATGTCCTGATCACATCCAAGTTAGATTACTATAATGTGCTTTGAAAATAAGGTCAGGTCCTCTCACAGCTCTGGTGGGAGGATTTGGGATGTGTTCTAGGGGTGGGCAGGACTGTTGCATGGGAGATGCTCTGGTTTTTGGGCAAACTATGGTAAAATTGGGCTTAAAGTTTGCAAAAAAACCCGGAGTTTGCAAAAAACCATTGAGTTTGCAAAAAAACCCCAGAGCATCCTTTCATGTGATGTCCCTGATATGATGTCACTTCTGGGTGACATCATTGCATTGGGGACATCGCATGGCACTGTCCCTTTTTAGGGGCAGGGTTTCCCCACTGGCCAGCTGGTCCATGGTGGGGAGAAGCCCCCAAAACCGGGGGATTCCCCACTGGGACCTGGGGGCTGGCAACCCTATTTGAAAACAGTTCAGAAAATTCAACTGGTCCCAAATATGGTGGGAAGGCTACTGTCAGGGGTTGGTTACAGGAACTGCATTGCCTGTTCTGAAAGATCTGCACTAATTACCCATCTGTTTCCAGGCACAATTCAAAATGTTGGTTCTTACATTTAAGGCCCTAAATGGCTTGGAGATAGGGTACTTAAAAGACCATCTCCTCCATATTATCCAGGCTACCAGTTATGATCTGCCTCTCAAACCCTGTTCTCTGCACCCCTGCAAATAAAGTCAGGGCATGTTATGGGGTGGCACATTTCCTTTGGAATGTCCTCCCTTCTGAAGCTTGCCTGGCACTTATTTTACTCTTAGACCGGCAGATATAGCAATGCCGGCACAGCAGATTCCGGTGCTCTTGGGGAGGGGAAAGTTTAGCGGTGGGTCTAGGCATAACATCAAGGGAAGTTCCCCGAGAAAAAGAATGGCTCGGTGCCCTTCCAGCCTACGACCCATCCCAAGGGAGGTCAGCAGTGGGGCTCGGAAGATGAACCCCTCTCCGTCATTGGTGTTCTGTAACGCCAGGTCCATTAACAACAAGACGACAGTCCTTTGGGACTTCGTCATGGAACAACAAGCGGACCTGGCGTGCATGACTGATACCTGGGTGTGGGATGGGGAGACTGTTGCTCTCTCCCAACTTGCCCCGCCTGGGTTCTCGGTCGTACACCAATCGCGGACTAAGGGGCGGGGGGGAGGAGTGGCGTTGTTCATGCGGGAGGCTTACTCCTTCAGGCCCCTCCCCTCACTGGAGATCACGGGCATGGAGTGTGCCGGCCTGGTGCTGGAGACCAAGGAGAACTTGGCTATCTGGCTAGTGTACCGACCGCTTAACGCACCGGCCAGTGGCCTGCCGTCCCTGCTGGAGGCCGTGTCGGGCTGGGCATTGGAGCACCCGAGGCTTCTGGTCTTGGGTGATTTCAATGTCCATGCTGATGACGCGGCCTCCAGCTGGGCTACGGACCTAGTGTCGTCCATGGCGGCACTGGGGCTCTCCCAATGTGTATCGATCCCCACGCACCAGGCCGGGCACATGCTCGACTTGATCTTCGCTGCGGGGATTACAGAGGACCGGATTACTGCTACGGCAGTACCATGGTCGGACCACTACTCCCTGAAGGCCCGTTTGAACGTCCCACCCCGACCCTGTTTAGGCTTATCGATCCCCACGCACCAGGCCGGGCACATGCTCGACTTGATCTTCGCTGCGGGGATTACAGTGGACCGGATTACTGCTACGGCAGTACCATGGTCGGACCACTACTCCCTGAAGGCCCGTTTGAACGTCCCACCCCGACCCTGTTTAGGCGGTGAGCAGATTTTAGCTCGCCCACGGAGCAAAATGGACCACGTATGGCTTCAGATGGCTCTGCGGGATCCGATGCCCCCTGGCGGCTCATTAGATGAGCTTGTGGGGGACTGGCATGACCGGCTCTCCACAGCTATCAATGAGATCGCTCCCCGGCGCCCTCTGCGCCCCCGCACTAGGCTGGCCCCCTGGTATACCCAGGGGCTGCGGCTTATGAAGCGGGAACTTAGATGGCTAGAGAGACGGTGGCGGTGTGCTCGTGATGAAGCATCAAGAACATCCTATAGGACGTTTATGAGATCCTATGAGATGGCGGTCAAAGCTGCTAAGAAGGAATTCTATGCAGCCACGATTGTGTCCACTAGCTCACGCCCAGCTCAATTGTTTAGAACAATTCAGTCTTTGACAACTCTGCCACAGGGCAGACAAAACAGTAGGGAATTGGACATTAGCTGCGAGGCTTTTGCGAGCTATTTTGCGGATAAAGTCTTGGTGCTCCGCCGCGACCTCCCCACCACAGTTGAAACAGTGAGCAAACTTGAGGCCCCTTG
>NW_015174883.1:403240-457219 GCF_001447785.1 Gekko japonicus | reverse complement strand
CCAGAACCGTTTGGTGATTCCGGGTCCCTGAGAGGGAAAGTTCACTGCGACAAGGGCTAGATCTTTCTCAGTGGCGGCCCCTACCTGGTGGAATGAGCTCCCGGAGGAGATCAGGGCCCTGCGGGACCTTATGCAGTTCCTCAGGGCCTGTAAGATGGAGCTCTTCCACCAGGCTTTCATGTAGGGGCCGCCGCAGCCACCACCACCAATGGCGGCAATACCATCGAGATCGAGAATTGCCCTTAGTAGCCCATGCGGCAATGAGATCTACGCGGAAATGAGAACAGGGGGTTGGCACGAACCACCTACTGGATAGTGGTACCCAATGGGGTTGCTGGATGATACCATCTTAATACTTAAGACCATCTTGATAATGAATGCACTTTATTGTTATTGTTATGATTTTATTGTTATACTGGATTTTATGTATGGGCTTGTGCCCCCTGTAAGCCGCCCTGAGCCCGCTTGCGAGGAGGGCGGGGTAAAAATGCTTAAATAAATAAATAAATTAATAAATAGTAGGTGCCACACTAAAACACATTTTTTTAACCAACCTTTTAATTAGTGGGTTTAATTAGTGGTGCACTCTGTTTTATGGATAGTTTTTGTGCTGATTATATCCAATGGCTTGAAGAGGACACTGAAAAAAATGGCATAGAAATATTCTGAATAAATAGGTAAATAAATAAATGTGGTACTTGGCTTCCTTGTGCTGCACTCTAATGACTGCTGGGGAATGAGAGAAGGAGATGCCGGGCAAGGATCAAAACACTGTTCCCCTTGCACAGCTAACAGGGGCACAGCCCCTGCCTTCTAGGCTTCCTCCTCCCCCTACCACACAGGTAATTGGAGCCTCACTTGTCTGCTTCAGGCTCCTTCCCAGTGGAGAACCATAGGAAGTGCTGGTGGGTGCCATGGGGCCTGTGGGTAACGTCTTGGGGAACACTCCTCCAATGTAATGCATTTTTTTGAGAAGGTGATTTGAAGATTGGATCATAAGTCTACTTCTCTTCAATAACTAGTGGGAAATTGAAGCTTTGTGATCATCTGGCTTTGAGGAATAAAGACAAGGTTGCTTGGCTAAGAATTCTCATGCACAGCTACAACATTTGTTTGGTTTCAGAACTGTAGCCCACGTTGGCTTGCAGTGCTGAGTAACAGGTGCAAGTACATCGTCATAATTTTTCATATCATTATTTCTCTTTGCTATGCAGTTGGCAGGTAGCTGATGTTGCTCTTCTACCTCTTTTGCCAAGCTACTAGAATAAAACTGTATGATGCTCGTTGCCAAATATCTTGCTTTAACAAATCTGAATGTTATTTCAAGCTACAATCCTTCCTGAGTGTCTTTGGGTGAAGTAACGTCTCATTGAACTTGATGGGGCTTATTTCTGAGCGAGGAGGTTTAGGAACAGAATGTAAAGATTTCTGTTCTTTATGGAAGACAATGGTCCAGTGACGGCACTGGAATTTCTCTCATAATTGCCAATATACCATTTTGTTTCTGGAATACAAGACTGCACATATGTTCATCAAGCTTCAAGGGAACATAAAAGTACTAAGCCAATTTTGAAAATAATTTGCTTTTATTGACTCATCCCCCCCCCCAATGCTTAGCAGTAGCAGGTGGTGGAATCAATCCTTCTGTTCCAAAAAACATGTACCCTCAATAGTATAATCCTGATATTGCACTGACACAATAATATTAAGCATGCATTCCTAATAATCCTTAGAAAATGGAATGCATTCCATGCTTGGGCACTCTTGTAAATCTAGCCTGTAATTAACTGCCTTTTTGGTGGTAACATAACTCTTGCTTCTCAAGGATTTGTGTTCTCTATTCATAACTGTAACTGTGAAATGATGCTTTAGTTTTCCCTTTGTAGTTCTCCTGTGTGTTTTAAAGGGTTCTAGAGAACTTTATGTATACTAAGAAATATATTTAATGACACAAAAGTACTTTTAGGTGTGCATATTCACTCCAGTAGTTCTTAAAGTTTTCCTTGGAGGCTTTGGCAAAGCAATGCATTACTTCATTTGACCTGAAAACCATGAAATCTGTATAGTATAAGGAAGAAATGAATTTCCTTTCTAAGGTCTAAAACGAAGCCAAGTAGGCTGCTATTGTCAGAGGATAAACTGTTACAATAACCCAAAGTGCAATATAAGCCCGACAGTCTCTTTGTATCTTATCTTGGTACTGAAGATTGGTCTGCATTGCTCCTTCTCTTAGGGCTTTTCCGCATTCTCATTTTCCTTGAGAGAAGAAGAAGAAGAGACTGGATTTATACCCCGCCCTTCACTACCCTAGGGAGTCTCAGAGCAGCTTACAAACTCCTTTCCCTTCCCCTCCCCACAACAGACACCATGTGAGGTAGGTGGGGCTGAGACAGCTCTTGACAAAAACTGCTCTTTTTCAAGAACAGTTCTTATCAAAACTATGGCTTGCCCAAGGTCATCCAGCCAGGTGCAAGTGCAGGAGTGGGGGATCAAACCTGATTCTCCCAGATTAGAGTCCATGCACTTAACCACTACACCAAACAGGCTCTCAGGGAGCTAGCAGAGCTGATTCATTGCTTTTCTTTCTGTTAGATTGATCTGCTTGTTGCTGGGGTTTGGGATTAGGTTGTGGTGGTGAAATCTGGGCTCTGACTTTAAGCACAGGAGTTTAGCTATTGTACCTTCTCTCCCCCCACCTCTCCTGCTTGAGATCTGCTCTGCTTTCTGCTGTGGGGAGATGGGAGTTTTATGAAACCAGGGATCCAGTTCTGCTCTTCCTGCACTCAAGCTGAGCACAGGTGCCTTTTTATCCCTCAACCCCCCTCTCCTTCTAGTGATCTTGTCTGCTGTTGGGGTCTGGGAGGTTCCTTGAATCAAGGATTCAATTGGCATCTTGTTCCTGCACTCACCCTGAGCACAGGGGCTTAGCTATTGGGTGCCTTTATTTCCACCCCCTCCTGCTAGTGATCTCATCTGCTGTCTTTTATATGGATTTGGGAGGTTTCTTTGTTTAGGGGTCAGATTGGCATCTTGTTCCTGGTGCTCATGTGCCAAGCACAGGGACTCAGTGAACACCATGAGGGTGAAAATGGGTGTAGAAGGTCTTGTCATGAGGGGAAGAAGCCCTCCCTCAACAGAGAACCAAAGACCCCATCCCTGAGCATGAAGCCCAGCCCCCCTGGGGTCTTGAATCCTTCTTCCCCTACTCTTTCCTTGGGGATTTCCCAAAAGGAAACAGAGGCAGTAGCAACATTCAGACAGCAGTAGTTGCTAGAACTCTTTGGAGAGGAATTCTCTTGCAGCAGTGGTTCAGAGCAGTGTTCCCTCTAAGCTTAGTGTGAGCTAGCTCACAGTTTTTTAGCCTCTGGCTCACACATTTTTGTTTTAGCTCAGGAAGGATGGATCCAGAGCAAACTGATTTATGCAGTAGCCAAACTATCTGCTCACAGCTTTAATGCCAGTAGCTCGCAAAGTAGAATTTTTGCTCACGGGACTCCATAGCTTAGAGGGAACATTGGTTCAGAGATGGTGGGGTGGGTAGTATCTTCATCTACCAGGTCCCAACTCCCTCCTGCTCCTACTGCTCCACTCCCTTCTGCTCTTGCTGCCCAAGTATACCACCCCCTGGCACCCTCTAGCCCAGTTCCAGAAAGCAGCTGTGCCTAGCTCCACCTGGTCTAATCATGGGGTCTCATTTCCAGTCCAACCTGTGGAAATATTTCTGCACCCTCCACAGTGACCCCTGTCTGGAAGAGTGCCAGGTGTGCCATGGCTGCAGGGGCATGAATACTCAACATCCATCTTCCTCCATTCTCCACAGGCACCTGCAAAGGGCTCACCCCACTTTGTTGCCATTGGAGGAAGGATTGCCCCACTCCTTCTCAGTACAGACAAGCAGAGAAGAAGCAGGAAGCCTCTCCAAGAAAGGCTTCCCATGCTCCAGGTGCCATGTTTGGGACCCCAAGGCAGGCCACCAATGCTCTCTCTAAGCCTGTGGAGTCTTGTGAGCAGAAATTCTACTTTGTGAGACCTACTGGCATTAAAGCTGTGAGCAAGCAATTTGGCTACTGCACACATCAGTTTGCTGTGGAGCCATCCTTTCTGAGCTAAGGCAAAAATGTGTGAGCTCACACTAACTCAGCTTAGAGGGAACACTGCAGGCCATCCGCCAAGAAATCATGCTTGCCAGCAGTGCCACCCAGAAGAGCAAGGGGGAGGGCTCAAGAAACACTCAATATCCTAATCAGTGAGATGGTTGCCGTAGATGGCCAACCCTTCTCCCTTGTGGAGGAGGAAGCCTTTCACCTGCTGCTGCACCACATGGCTCCTTGGTATTCTGTCCCCTTGAGGAGGACCATGAACCAGAGAGTCTTGCCTACCATGCATCAATCTACAGTAGTGCTGGTTAAGGTCGAGCTCTCTATTTCACCATGGTCCTCTGGAGCAGCTGGCAGCATGGCTACCTCTCCCTCACTGCCCACTGGTGGCAACCGAAAGACCTCACTGTCTGGACTGTCGGCCCCAGGAAGGGAGAGTCCTGCTACCTAGCTACAAATTGGTTCTGCTCAATATGCAGGGGATGGATGCAGACCACATGGTGGTAGCCTGAGGGAGTGGTTGGGTGGCACCAACATCATCCATGGCTACATGGCCATGGCTGCTGGCACCAACATGCTGGAATCTGTGAGGGATGTGCACCTCAAGGGCATCATTTGCTTGGCCCTCATGCTGCACCTGGTGTAGATGTGCTGGCCTGAGGATCACTATGAGACCCACCTGGGATGCTGCCACCCTCAAGCTGCAGTCTCTTGCCAGTGTCTGGCTGCCCACTTCTTGTGCAGCATCAAGTCTGTCCGTCTACTCTGTGAGAGGCTGGGGAAGAGGGATAAGCCCAAACACTGGCTTGTCTAAGATACGCTGCAAGTGGGGGGGGGACCCCGAAACAGACTGGTGAAATGGCTCACAGCCATTTCAGCCTAACAGCTGACAGCACACCCACCCCACTTTTAGGCTGAATTGTCTGCAAACCATTTCACCAGTCAGTCCCCCTTCCCCGGGTTATTTTTTAAATGTTCATTAATTTTTATTTATTTATTTGTATTATACCCCACCCTCCCCACTGAAGCAGGCTCAGGGTGGCTTACATAAAAATTAAAACAAATAAAACAGAGCATTTATAAAACCATTAATGTACAATATTGCATAAGCGATGGCAAAAAAAGTCTTGAATCAGTCATAGTGGAACCGTCAGTAGTAATTTTGGGACTAGAAGCAGGGGGAAGAAAAAACAACCGGTGAAATAGCTGGCAGCCATTGAAACCTAACAGTGAGGTAGGTCTGCTCATTAGCTGTTAGATTTAAATGGCTCACAGCTCAGAAGCAGGAGGAATCGAGCTGGACTTGTGAAATGGCTCACAGAGTCACAGCCATTTCAGCCTAACACCTGAAGAGGAAGCAAAACTGACTGGTGATATGGCTGGAAACCATTTAAACTTAAAAGTGGGGCAAGTCTGTCCATCAGCTGTTAGGTTTAAATGGCTGGCAACCATTAAACCTGTCAGTTTCTCTCCTCACTGCTTCAAAGCAGGGGGAAGCGAAATGGATGGGTGATCCCCCCCCTTCTCTTGGCCAAGGTGAGCCATAGCCATGCAGCGAGCTCACCCCTAGAAAATAAGTCCGTTATTGACTGGGTATCCATAGTCCAGCAGTTAGCAAGTCATCTTAAGGGGAGAAATGGACAGTACTGAAGCTACTTTACTTTTTTAAAAAAATATCTAGTTAACAGATTAAGTGGCTAAATTTGCTTTGATGAAAAATGATATACTGTATACACGGAATCCAAGAATGAGGTACAACATGTGCCATTCCATCATTTTCCAAAGTGTAAAAAATATATTAAGAACTCAATCACAATTTGTATACCAATTACAATTTCAACCGAGAGGTAATGAGCATCCTTGATCTCATTTCAGAATGGGAATCCTCCTGTCTGGTTGGAAGTTTGGAAGGAGGCTTTTGTAATCCTAAAAAATTCAATCCCAGCTCAGCTAGGGAAATATAGAGCAAAAAAAATGTATTTCCTATTACTACAAATTGCAATGGCTGAGAAGTTGATTAATAGATGCATAACATAATTATATTAAAGTATTTAAGCACATTTTTAATTAATCAGACATAATCTAATAAAATTTGTGTGCACATCCCTATAAAGTATGCTTCTGAAATAGATTTATCTATAGTATATAATCCTATACATTATAGTATACTACAACAAGCTATAGAATAAGTTCCACAGGGCCTGCAAGATGGAGCTCTTCCTCCAGGCTTTCGAGTAGGAGCCGCCACCCCTACTATACCACCGCCGCCCTGAGGAAACATCTGAAACATCTGGATATTGAAGAAGCCCTAGCCATGGGACTTAGCCGTGGTACCAATCGGAATTTTTGGACCTATGATTTGCTATCTTGGGACTGTTAGAAGTATTGAGTACTATGTTTTAACTGAGGATATTTTAAGATGTATTAGATGTTTTGTATTATTATGCATTTGATGTTTTTATTATGGCAAGGTTCTGCCTTGCCTCTGTAAGCCGCCCTGAGCCTATTGGGGAGGGCAGGGTATAAATTTGAAAAATAAATAAATAAATAGAACCTGCTGAGTTGGACAAATGGTCCATCTAGTCAAGCATCCTGCTTCAAACAGTGGCCAACAGTTGGCCTGGGGCCTTCTTTAATGCTGCCTCATACCACTGGTATTCAGATATTTGTTTAGTCTCCATGACAAGTAGCCACTGATAGGTCTCTCCTCCATACTTCAGTTTAATACATTTCAGTGCCATCTATCCTCGTGACCATCATTTTCTCCACTGGCAGTAGTGAGGGTAAAACTGAATATTGTAAGCCTCTTTGAGTCTTCATTGGAGAGAAAGGAGGGGTAAGAACAAAGTAAATAAAATAAATATGCTTTCTAATAGGCAGTTGCTGTTCACATTCTTACTCAGAGATCTTTACAGCTCTTTCACCTAAATTTTTAAGCAGAGCTAGGATTGAGCATGAGGCGAGGCATATAAAGCTTGTGTTCTGAGTTACTGGTCACAAATCCACAATAAGAAACTGAAATCCATTTATGACAATATGCATTTGTTAGCAAATTACCAAATGCACTATGACATATCCGTTAATTTTATTAGAATACAGGTTCTTTGAAGGGGCACAACACAATAGTAAGCACTACTTTACAAAGATGTTGAACCCACAAAAACCTGAGCACAGCTGAGTTTATTTATAGGAGCTAGTTGGCAGCTGTAGCAGTGGTCTGGAGTCTGCAAGTACTTACAGCAGGACCTTGCCCAGCATTCAGCAAAGCCTCACTGTGGATTTTGATCTTCTAATGCCTGGGCCACTAACTGTGAACTCTGCCATCTGAGCTAAACGTCCACTCGGGCTTTCTGCCTTCTTCAGTCCTGAGGTTCTGGGGGTGACTATCAGGTCTTTGGACACAGGTGGATCTCCTCAGTGGGTTCCTCAGCAAGGTTTCTGGTTGAAGTTTCTACTCATGGATTATCTGGGCTTTTGTCCAGACAGCCATGTCTGACTGCATGTTCCCTGATGTCCTCTTGGGATCAGAGAGTCCAGAAATTTGAGGTTCTGCAAGGGTTTCAACTACTGGGGGATTAGCAGCTGTGGCATCCTTGTTCTCTAATAAGGACTCATCAAGCTCAACCTTGAAACTGTGTTAATAAGCAAGGAATAAAGCTGCAAGTCCAAATATGCTTTCCTGGAAATTCAGTTGAAATAAATGGAATTTTCTTTGAAGTTAACATGGGGGGGGGAGCAAGAAAACACAAGAAACCAAATGATTTTCTGTACAGCTTGCCATTTTAGAACAGAACCACAAGCACATACTTTGATTTTATTCTGAAAGACCTATTCCACTTCAAGGTTAATAAAAATAATCTAAGAGTTTATTGCTTTTCTACTTTGCTGAACAATATAAACCATTCCTGCATCACCATACTATGTAAAACATAACACATTGCTCTGAATGGCACTCAATAAATAAAAAAAGTTTCACTTCAGTGCTTCCTTTAAAAAAAGATGACCCTGTGATAAGAAAGAATAAATTCAAATTATGACAGCTCTCATTGGAAGCTTGAGTGTAATAAAAATGCTGGTGTAAATTCAATAATATATCAGAAATAGTGTTCCTGAAATCCAACCATTATAGCTGCTGAAGATCTTAAAGTGAGGCCACAAATGAAAGGTAACCCAGGGTTTACCCCAGTTTTGTGAATAGCTACTGGAGATCTTTGTGTGTCTTTAATTTAAATGTAGCTCAATACTCAATTCTGCGAACAAGCGTAACATAAAATCGAACAAAAAGAAGGAACAACATTGACTTAAAGCATTACTGCTGTGGTCAAATGGCTGAAAGCAAAATAAGTTGAAACTGAACTCAGACAGGATGGGATTGATGCTGGTTTGGAAGGTTGCTGTTTTGAAGGACATTATACTTGCTATTTTTGATGAGGCTGTGTGAAGAACTTTGATTCTCCTAGAATTCTGTTCTGATTCAAAGTTTGGTTCAGGCTTCAAATGTGGCCTTCATGTGAGTTAAACAGAGTTCAAAACTGCCTTGCTGAGAAAGAACACAGTGACCTTGTACAGCCTAGACAATAGCACCTGCTATTGTGAAGTGTGTGAAGAGTGTGAAGAGTGTGAAGCCTGGTACTCTCTTTCCAATTAACCACATTCCTTTCAATTTGTTCTTTCCTTCCAAGTCAGACCACCATTTATGCCACCTGTTCAGCCATTGGTCTAACACCTTGGCTATGTATCATCACAAAGAGACCTTATTGGTTCATAAGCCTGGAGCCACGAGGGTCTCTTTACCCATAAAACCATGAGATTCTCATCTATTATCAGCTTGGTGATGGCTAGCATGTAGACATCTCCTTGCTCACTTTCAGCCATCATGGATACTTGCTTGCATGGGCCAAACAACTCTGGCCTGTGGTGACTCGGGAGTACAGCCTCTTTGGAACACTGGAACTTCCATCTGAGAATGGGTAATATCTTGTAACTTGGAACCAATGTAACACAATTTTAGTTAGCCTTTAAATCTCTAGATTTCCTACTTTTATCCTCACAGCCTTTTGTTCTTTTTAGAAGTAATCTTGCAACAGATATATATATATTAATTTACTTTTGTGGTTATTTGCTTTCACAATCCTTGAGTCTAAATTTAGTCCTACTGCAATATGGCCCCCTATGGCCATCTGGTGACCTGGAATCATTCCATGGTATTTGCTTTCCATCTAGTTATTTTCTCATTTTCTTGGAATGTCAACGAAATTGGATTATGGTCTGAGTATATATTTGCAGTTATATCAGCTTCTTTTAACCCTTTAAACACTGAGATGGTTAACCATGCCATATCTATGCTCGACCAAGAATTATGTCTAGGGGAGTAATACGTATAGTCTTTTTATCTAGATTCTTGGTCCTCCAAGCATCTATCATACAGTATTCTTCTGCCATTTCTAAAAATCTTTTTGGTAATATATTACCAGATTTTATATTCTTTTTTCCCCCTGTCTATTTTAGCATCAAATACCGCATTATAGTCTCCAATAATGCAGATATCTTCAAACTGTTTAGCTTTTAGAATATTTTTAATTTTCCTTAAAAAAAATTCTTAGTTCTGGTTGGGTGCGTATGTATTTATCATTAATACTTCTTTTCCGTTTCTCAGTATTGTAATTGCAATTATTCTTCCATCTTCTGATTTATAGTGAAGTTCTGGATGTAACTCTTCTTTTCCATATATAACAACTCCTCTTTTCTTTACCTTGTCTGCTGCTATAAATGCTTTACCTAATTTTTAAAATTCTAAATATTTTATATCTTTCTCTCTTATATGTGTTTCTTCCAAACACGTAATGTCAGGATATGATTTAATTAGTCGATGAAAAATTATTCTTCTTTTCTGTGGGCCATTTAGCCCATTAACATTTACTGATAGGATCTTTAGTTTTTTATTTCCCATCATTTTTATCTTTTCTGTTGGTATTTTTACTTCTGTATCGAAATCTGGTCATTATTTGTGATTGTGTTCTTCCTGTGGTTCTATATATTTTTTTCTTATCTTTTTCCTTATCTTTTTCTTTAGGCAAAGCTTTGGCTTCAGAGTCTAATTCTTCTTCCTCTCTTTCTCCTTCTTCTTTTTCTCCTTCTTTTTCTCCTTCTCCTTCTCCTTCTTCTTTTTGCCAACCTAAATCTTCACCTTCTCTTTCAAGGAAGTTCTCCAATTTAAATATTGAATCTATTCTTTGTCTTTTTCCTCTATGCATAAATTAACCATCTGTGTGTTATTCCCTTTTTTTTGTAATAGATCTGTTAAGATGGTATAAGTTTGTCTTTTTTCTCTTACCCTCCAGGGTATAGCTTTTAAAATTCTGACTTCTTTATCTTCTATTACCATACTATTTTCATTTGCAGCTTTGAGGATTCTATCTCTCATTTCCTTTCTGAAGAATTTTACATGTATTTCTCTAGGTAACTTTTTTGTTTTTTGCATATGCAGAGTTTTTCCTATATGCTGCTTCTATTTCTGCCTTCACTTCCTCTTTGCTTCCTACTTTAAGTTGATCAGCAAAGTTCCTAGCAAGTTCTTCTTTTAAATCTTTGTCTAATTCTTCTGTTACGTTTTGGCATCTTAGTAGTAAACCTGATTTCTTCAATTTTATTATTTTTTATTTTGAATTCTTGAACTTCTGCATTTAAATCTTGTACCTTATTTTCCAATCTATATGTTGTTTCCTTTTTAATTAGGTCTGGCAGGGTTGTTTCCATAGTTTTTTGTAAAGTTGTGGCCATACTTTCTTGGATCATTTCCTGAAGTTCTTTCATTGACAGTTGCGGCATATTCACTTTTAGATGGCTTACTATCCCCCCCTGGCTAGGGGAAGGTATTGAGCCTTTTCTGGTTGCACCTGTTCCTGATGCCATTAGTTTGCTATTTATATTTTCTCTTTTTTCTTACCCTTTCCCCTTTATTATTTTATTTGAAGCTGCAGGCAGGCAAGGTCCCTGCTGCCACAAAAACTGGAAATGGGTCCCTGCTACCACCACTGAAACTGCAGGCGGGCATTCCTATTATGGCAGCAAACTGCAGGCAGGCAGAAAAGCTTTCTCAGCTGCTACCACAGCAGAGAAGTATCTACATGAGCATGGGGAAGCCATTACCACCACCACAGCCAACTACAAGGGGGCAGGAAAGCTGCAGAACAGAATCCTCCCCAATTCTTATGAGTCCTCATTTGTCATAATCTTATCATCATCTATATACTAATAGAGCAGTCAGCCAAAAATTTAGATATTTAAATCTGGTGACTGGCACAGTGAACAGATGACAGATATTTCTACAAAACTGAAAAGGGCTCCAAGTTTTTTGGGGAAAGTGAAATCTAAAATAATAACAATAAAAAAACCTTGGGGAGTTTAAAAACCTGAAAATGATAAAAAGAGAGACTGTAGCTTAAAGCAACTGATTCCCTCAGTAGTATTCCACAATATTCCAGGCTGGGTTTCTGTATATAAAAAGACAGGGAAAAGGATGGGGTACTTTTCAGGCCAATTTTTGGCCTTTGAGAGATAACTCCTTAAGGCCAGGCCAGACTCACATTGCCAGTTCCAGCTTGGTGAATTCCTGAATATTTTGTAGTGAAGTCTGAGGAGGGCAGGATTTGGGGAGGTGAGAAGCCTCAGCCAGATTTAATGCCAGATATAATGCCAGGGGAGACTTCCAGTCTAGAGGTAATGGGAAGTGTTGTGGTTGCACTCCATTGTATTTTAAAACTTTTAAAAATCTTTTGTTTACATTCTTCTTATCTTATTTATTTCATTTTAGCTATTGTTTTTGTTAGAAACATATGGAGTTAATGGAGTTAATGTTTCTACTTTTAGCCTTCTGGCTTGCTGACAAGGTTGAGCCTTTAGTTTGTTTTTTAGTCTTTGGTTTGCTGATAAGGTGGTATTGCATAGCCTCTGCATAAATTGTTTTGGTTACAGGAATGGGTTCCAGATAGAACCTGAGATAAACTATGCCCCCACAACTTGATAGAAAGGGCTTGGTACAAAGTATTGATTTTATCATAAATCTTTCCTAGAGTCTCAGAAATTAGAAAAGTCTGCTAGAATCTGAGGGGTATCCTTCTCAGGACATAAATCTTTTTCAAGAGAGGGCAGCATGGAATTATGTTTAGGTGGTGTAGAATTGTGAGTAAGCTGTGGAACTGAAAAATTAACTTGTAATTCATTTGTCTCTTAGAAAAAAGAGTTATAAAGGTGAGAAATTATTACTAGTTTACTAGTTTTAATATTATATTTTGGCCTTTGAGGTAAGAGTCATTGGGGCCAGGCCTGGTAGCAACCACTTAGCAACCTTCCACCACCTGACTTGCATGTTCTACTGCCTAGCTGCTTGTTACTATTCAACAACAGCCCCCACACAAATGCCAGTGTGGTATAGTGGTTACAGTTTTAGATTTGGACCTCAAATTTTAATTCTGTTATGAAAATTCACTTGGTAACCTTGGGCCAGTTACACATTCTCAGCCTAATTTACCTCACAGGCAGGGAGGAATGGTTATCGAGAGCACCTGGATGCCTCCTAATGGACCACTGGCCTGCCCTCCTGGGACAGCCAGCCTTCTGATAGAAGTGTTGAGCTTGATCCACCCAAGCCCCACTCAATGTGGGACAATAGTGCCCAGCCAACTTGAGGTGAGGCAAGAAGACAGACCAGATGGCAGCATCTGAGCCAAACCACACAAGGTGTGGCAGATGGTGGCACCTGGCCCAGCTGAGTCCCATGCAAAGTGAGGCAGATGGTGGTGCCTGGCTGATCCCCATAGAAGGCAAAGAAGATGGGAGCAAGCCCAGATGCTCTCCATGCAAGGCAAGGCAGAAGGTGGCACTTGAAGTGAAACAGATGATGTTGCCTGGCCTGGCTGAACCTGGCACAAGGCAAGGCAGAGGGCAGTGCTCAGCCCAGCCCTACACCAGGCAAGGCAAGGCAAAGGGGAGAGCCTGGTTGAGCCCCACACAATTTGAAGCAGAGGGTGGTTTCCTGCTGAATACTGCATAAAGTGAGGAAAGGCCAGACAAAGGCCAGCACAAGGCAACGCAGTCAGTAGCACTGAGCCCGGCCAAGCCCCACACTAGTCAAAGGAGTAGGGTTGCCAAATGGGCCCGGGGGGTGGGGAATCCCCCGCTTCAGAGGCCCAATTTCCGCCGTGGCGGAATTGGGCCCCGGGGGAACCCCACCCCCGAAGCTGCGTCACCATATGGTTTCCCCCCAATGAGCTCGGCCATGCCCCCAAGGTCAGCAACGTCGTACGTCACTTGCGGTGACATGCTGCCGGCGCGCGCGCTTCGCCGCACGTCCCTGAAGACCTTCCGGATGCCGGCAAGGCTCCCCCGCTCCGAGGGGTAAGTCGAGTTGGCAACCCTACAAAGGAGATGGTGGCACCCTGCATGGCTGAGCCTCATGTGAGGTGAGGCAGACAGTTGTATCTAGCTAAGCCTCATGCAAGGGCCACAGTTTTCCTGGGAAGAGAATGCAAGTTGCAGTGAAGGTCAGAAAACTGAAGATGGGGGAGGAGATAAAGGTCAATTGGTGTTGTGTAATGCCAGGTCTACAAATAATATATACCCCTCCCCCAAAAAACTTCCCTCTTTGTGACCTCTGATACTACATCAGCATTGCATCATCCTCTATTATACTATTTAAGTTCATGATATCTGTCTGTCTTCACTGTTACATATTGATGGCACATTGTTCCTGACAAGGCAATTCTATTTGCACTCTTAGGACCTAAACTGGAAGGTATTTTTCTCTTTATTTAATTTCACATATTTTTATTTAATAGATTTTGATATTGGTTCTATTTTGGAATTTATCTTTATCCTTATTTCCAGGTACATAATATTTCCAGTTCATGCAACTTCTGACACAAGGCCATATATATTTGTGGCCCCAAATAGAAACTTTTTGGTGTGTCATTCAATTCCATATTGGAAGTAAGACTATTTGGGTAAAGAAAAATATTTTTTTAATATTGGATGGAGTTTTCAATTGAATTATTAAATATTAATCTGAATTTTTTTATCTTTCTGTACAGCATTCCAATTTTGGTCCTATTTTATTTATTTATTTATTTATTTATTATTGTTAATTGCCTTACATGTATTACAGGGACTCTATTGCTTGTTATATTTTGCACTATTTGACCTCTGAAGAAGGCTCTTGTGAGCTGAAATGCATCAGGTCATACTCTGTTCTCTTTTGTGTGTATTTGTAACTTTGTACATTTTATGAGGCTTTATTTGGGCCCCTACTAGGTTTTTATATGTCTTTGTAATAAACACTCTTTTGTACAGTTATGTTTTTAACTTTTGACCCTCAATTAGTTTTCTAAACTTCCTTTGGAAGTTTGTCTATAAATAATAAGACCATGGTCCTCCGGGACTTTCTGCTCAAGCAGAAAGTAGACCTGGCATGCATGACCGAAACCTGGGTGTGAAAAGGGGAGACAGTAGCTCTCTCTCAGCTGGCTCCTCCTGGGTTCTTGGTCCTTCACCAATCACAGACCCCCCCCCACAGGAGTGGGGGAAGTGGCACTATTCATGGGTCTTTTCCTAAAAAAAGAGCTGCAGGAGCTCATTAGCATATGGTATGCTAATGAACTACTAGGCTATTAGCATAATAGTTCATTAGCATATGCAACACCCCCTGATATCACTGGAAGTGATGTCAGAAGGGGAAGCAAAAGGGTGGAGGGGGGGAAGTGAAGACAGAAGGGGTTGGGCCACAGAAGGAGGAAAGAGGGAAGGAAAGAAAGAGAGAGTAGAGAGAAGGAACGAAGGAATGAAAGAGTGAAAGAAGGAGAAGGAAAGAAGGAAGGAAAGAGGAAAAGAAGGAGAAGGAAAGAAGGAGGGAAACAAAGAGCGAGAAGAGAAGAAGGAGGGAAAAAGGAAAAGGAGAGAATGAAAGGAGGGAAAGAAGGAAAAGCGAGGAAGGAAGGAAGGAAGGAAGAGAAGAGAGAGAAAGAAAGAAAAGGAGGGAAAGAAAAGGAAAGGGGAAGGAAAGGAGGGAAAGAAAGAGGGCAGAGATGTGGGGAGGCTCTCCCACCCCCCACTCCTCCAATCAAGCCTCCACCACCCCCCACGGATCCCTTACTTACTCTGGGAGGCAGTGGGGGGGGCTCTTCTGGCCTCCCAAGGGCGCAGCGCTCTGGTGCTGGCTCTGGAATATGGTGGGGGCCCTCTTCTGGCCTCCCACGGGCCGCAGCGCTCTGGTGCTAGCCCTGGGAGGTGGCAGGGGGCCCTCTTCTGGCCTCCCACAGGCTGCAGAGCTCCGGCACTGGCCCGGGAAAGTGGCGGAAAGGCTCCTCTGCTCTCCCACGGGCCACAGTGCTCCAGTGCTGGCTGTGGGAGGTGGCGGGGGGGTCTCTTCTGGCCTCCCACGGGCCGCAGAGCTCCGGCACTGGCCCAGGGAGGCAGTGGGGGGCTGCAGTGTAGGGATCTGGGGGCGGGGCTTGCTGCCGCCACCATTTTTTCCGGTGCCTGGGCTCTTGGAGTGGCGCTCCGGCACACTCCGGCCCCAAAAGTCCCCTGGCTCTATTCATTCGGGAGGCTTACTCCTTCAGGGTGCTCCCACCACCAAAGATCATGGGCACAGAGTGTGCCAGCCTAATGTGGGACATAGAGTGTGCTGGCCTAATGTGGGAAGTCGGGGAGAGTTTGGCAATTTGGCTGGTGTACCAACCACCTAACACACCAGCCAATAGCCTGCTGTCCCTGATGGAGCCCATGTCAGGCTGGGCATTGAACTTCAATATTCTTGCTGATGATGTGGCATCCACTCAGGCAATTGACCTAGTGTTTTCCATGATGGCACTGGGACTCTCCCAATATGTAAAGACTCCCCCCACCCCTCGTTGGACGCATGCTTGATTTGATCTTCGTAGCGGGGGTTATAGTGGACCGGATCACTGCCTTGGCAGTGCCATAGTTGGACCACCTTGCCATGAGGGCTTGTTTGAATGTTTCACCCCAACTCTATTTAGGCGGTGAGCGTATTCTAGCTCACTGTGGAGCCAAATGGACCCAATGCAGATTCAGATGGCCCTGCAGGATCCAATGCCCCCTGGTGGCTCATTAGATGAGCTTGTGGAGGATTGGCACAGCCGACTCTCTGCAGCCATTGATGAGATTGCTGCCCAATACCATCTGCAACCCTGCTCTAAGCCAGCACCTTGATATACCCAGGAGTTGTGACTGATGAAGTGAGGGCTAAGACAGCTAGAAAGACAGTGGCAGCGTGCCCACTACAAGCCCACAAGAACATCCTATAGGACATTTATGAGATCCTATGAAATGGCAGTCAAAGCTGCGAAGAAACAGTACTATTTAGAATGATTTGGTCCATGACAACTCTGCCACAAGGCAGGTCAAATGTTTGGAAATTGGACATTGGCTGTGAGGCCTTTGTGAGCTACTTCACAGATAAAGTCTTGTTGGTCTGCCATGATCTCTCCGCCACAGTTGAGACAGTGAGCCAACTCAAGGCCCCATGCATGTCTTCTAGTTGGGTTATGGATTCTTTCAGTACAGTCAGTCTAGAGGAAGCTCTTAACTGTATGCCCTACCATGTGCCCCCTTGACTCGTGCCCATCATGGCTCATTAAAGTGGGTTGTGATGGGTTTTGAGGTGTCCTAAGGGAGATTCTTAACAAGTCCCTCTCGGAAGGCTTATTCCCTGGGACACTTAAGGAGACTGTGGTCCATCCCCTCTTGAAAAATCTATCCCTGGATCCGGCTGAATTGGCTACTTACTGGCCGGTTTCCAGCTTTCCCTATTTGGGCAAGTTAATTGAGAAGGCTGTGGCAGTCCACTTACAGAGCTCTTTAGATGACACCTCCATCTTAGATCCCTTCCAGTCTTGCTTTTGCCCGGGACATGGGATGGAGACAGCACTGGTCGCCTTCATGGACACCCTCCGGAGGCATCTGGATCAAGGCAGATTGGCGGTGCTGTTGTTGTTGGACCTGTTGGCAGCATTCAACACAGTCAACCATCAGCTATTCATCCACCACCTCGTTGACTCTGGAATTCAGCCTTGCAATGGTTCACATCCTTTCTTCAGGGTCGGGGACAAAGGGTGGCATCAGGGGAACAGCTGTCCTGAAGGCATCCACTGATTTGTGGAGTGCCTCAAGGGGCGGTACCTTCCCTGATGCTATTTAACATCTATATGTGCTCCTTTGCCTAGATTGCCTGGAAACATGGGCTAGGGTGTCACAAGTATGCAGATGACACCCATCTCTATCTGTTGCTGGGCAGCTGGTCTTACTCTGCACTGGAAGATCTGGACTGGGCATTACAAGCTGTGGCTGGTTGGCTTAGACTGAGTTGATTGAAACTGAATCCAACAAAGACAGAAGTCCTGTGCCTGAGCTGGGGTGGCCTGGGGGTAGGGATCCCACTCCCGACCTTTGATACAGCACACTTGGTGCCAGCACCAGAGGTTAGGAGTTTGGGAGTGCTCTTGGATGCCTCCTTAACAATGGAGGCCCAGGTAGGAGCCACTGCCAAATCAGCCTTTTATCATCTTCAGCTTATCAGGCAGCTGGTTCTCTTCCTCAAATTCAATGACTTGGCAACAGTGATCCATGTGATGGTCACCTCAAGATTAGACTACTATAATGCTCTCTACATGGAGCTGCCCTTGTCCCAAATCTGAAAGCTGCAGCTAGTGCAAAATGCTGTGGCCAGGCTGTTGATGGGTCTCCCTATGTGGGAGCACATCCAGCCTGTGCTGAAAGCATTGCACTGACTGCCGATAGCAAAACAAATTCATTTCAAGGTGCTGTTTTTAACCTTTAAAGTCCTTTATGGTCAGGGTTCAGCATACCTAAGGGACTGCCTTTCCTCACATGTTCATCAGAGAGCACTGCATTCAGGGTCCCAAAATCGATTGGCCCTTCCAGGCCCCAAGGATGCCAGGCTGGCTATAACTAGGGCCAGAGCATTCTCAATGGTAGCTCCATACTGGTGGAATGAGCTCCACTGAAATTTTGGTGCCTGTACCTTTAAAACCAACCCTATCAGCCATGAAGAAATTTTCCCATAAGGAATAATGGAGCCAAAAAATTAGAAACCTTGGAAGGGGGGGGGAGTAGCCTGAATCCAAATACTATACTGATATCTGGAATTCAGGAATATCAGGAATACTGGTATTGGGGGGGGGGGTTGCACACCCTCTTCATGATTGTCTCCTTTTTTAAAATGAGTTTCAATATGTATTTGAATAAAGGAAAATCTAAGTGTCCATCTAAGTCCATATCACTCCTTTAGAAAAGTGTAGCTTGATCAGATTAATTATAATATACACATTTCTGTTTTGTTTTGAAAGGAAAAGAAACAATTTCTTATAAGAAGGCATTTGGTAGCAAGTTTTTTCGAGATAAAAAAAAGATAGAGACCATTTATTTTCTTTCTTTTTACTTTTTTCCCCAAAATGTAATGTGAAGTATTAGACTATTTCTGCAAAACTGCCAGTAGGATTCTAGCTTCTGGAATGCTGACAAGATATCTTCAAAAGCCTTAAAATCCATAGTTTTCAGGGGGTGATGTTGTTAAACTTTCTTTATTACATGTAGTCTTCTTCTGAAGGCACTTCTTTTAAGTAGTCACACAATATTTTTGTTCCAAATGAGCAATAGTTGCACAATGAAAACTTTTTAAAAAAATTTATTGAAAAAAGGGAAAGGACCATCTAATTTTTTGTACAGTATTGTTTCTTCTTCGTATATAGCTCATGTGATACAAAGGTACTGAAGATGGGAACTTTTACATTCTCAAGATTTATTGATAGTTTCATCTGAGGTTTGAAAGATTGGAGGTATCAGGTGCTCATAATGGAAGGATAGAAAATGTTAAAAGTAGGTGTTTCCTTTCTCCCTCCTGCTTTCATGCATTTTCTTTCCTGCCATCAATCAAGAAAGTGTTTCTGCTCACACAGCAGTTGCACCGTGAGGCAGATGTGTCTTTCTCCATGAGCAGGATATGTAACTGACCTGAAAGAAGAAGCTCAAGGAGTACCTCCTGGGGTTTAGCCTTTTTCTTGTAAGCCTCAAGGAGCTATTAGATCTTTTAGCAGTTTCTCAAATCCAAAAGAAAAATGATAAAAAAATAATTTTTGAACTTGCTGTAGTGGATGGATACCTGGGTTAGCTAGGTGATTTTACCTGTAATAATGGATACTATACTGGACATAGTTAGCAATGATTAAACCCATTGATTTCAGTGGATTTTGTTCTGGATTGTGGGGCAATGTATTATATTAACAGTTCTGGGGATTAATTAAACAAACCTCTCATCTGCCACTCTTTGTATTAGCCATATGTGCATATAAACACTGTGATAGAAAGGCTAAGTCTGTCTCTTATCCCTACTTTACAGATAATTCCTTTTTTGCCCTGTTGGTACAGTGGAGAGACTAGAAACAGTGTATCAGAGCTCTTGGAGCCTCAGAGGGAGAGTGGAGGGGAAGCTGGTAGAAGAAATGGAGCACTGGTCATTCACCTCAGACATGGTCTAAACACTCCAACAGACAGGCTAGAAGTACATACACTCCCTTACACTGAGGTAGATCAAGATGGGTAGCCATGTTAGTCTGTCTGTAGCAGCATAAAAGAGAAGAGTCCAGTAGCACTTTTTGTTGTTGTTCAGTCGCACATTCGAGTCCGACTCTTCGCGACCCCATGGACCAGCTCCCACCAGGCCCTCCTGTCTTCCACTGTCCTCTGAAGTTGGCTCAATTTCATGTTCGTTGCATCTATAACACTGTCTAACCATCTCATCTTTTGCCGTCCTCGTCTTCTTTGACCTTCAATCTTTCCCAGCATCAGGGTCTTCTCCAGTGAGTGCTCCCTTCTCATTTGGTGGCCAAAGTATTTGAGCTTCAGTTTCATTATCTGGCCTTCCAGGGAACAGTCAGGGTTGATTACTTTTAGGATTGACTGATTTGATCTTCTTGCAGTCCAAGGGACTCTCAAGAGTCTTCTCCAGCACCATAGTTCAAAATAATCTATTCTTCGGCGCTCGGCCTTCCTTATAGTCCAACTCTCGCAGCCATACATGACTACTGGGAATACCATTGCTTTGATCATGCAGACTTTTGTTGGCAGGGTAATGTCTCTACTTTTTATCATGCTGTTTAGGTTCGCCATCGCTTTCCTCCCAAGGAGCAGGCGTCTTTTAATTTCATGGCTGCAGTCACAGTCTGCAGTGATCTGGGATCCCAGGAACGTTAAGTCTGTCACTAGTTCCACGACTTCTCCTTGTGTTTGCCAAGGAATGATGGGGCCGTATGCCATGATCTTAGTTTTTTTGATGTTGAGTTTCAAGCCAACCTTTGCGCTCTCCTCTTTGACCCTCAGTAAGAGGCTCTTTAGGTCCTCTTCACTTTCTGTCATTAGAGTGGTATCATCTGCATATCTGAGGTTGTTGATGTTTTTCCCAGCAATCTTAATTCCAGCTTCTGAATCATCCAGGCTGGCATTTCGCATGATGTACTCTGCATATAAATTAAATAAGCAAGGGGACAATATATATCCTTATCATACTCCTTTTCCTATGCTAAACCAACCAGTTGTTCCATATCCGGTTCTCTCACTTCTTGACCCTTATACAGGTTTCTCAAGAGACATGCGTGTGATATGAGTGCAATTGTGCGATAGTTTGAACATTCCTTGGCGTTGCCCTTCTTTGGGATTGGAATGTATACTGATCTTTTCCAATCCTGTGGCCACTGTTGCGTTTTCCAAATTTGCTGGCAAATGGAGTGCAGAACTTTAACAGCATCCTCTTCTAAGACTTTGAATAGCTCAGCTGGAATACCATCACCTCCACTAGCTTTGTTGTTAGTAATGCTTTCTAAGGCCCATTTAACTTCACATTCCAGGATGTCTGGCTCGAGGTCAGTGATTATACCGTCGTGGTTGTCAAGGACATCGAGGTCTTTCTTGTATAGTTCTTCTGTGTATTCTTGCCATCTTTTCCTAATCTCTTCTGCTTCTGTTAGGTCCCTACCGTTTTTGTCCTTTATCATGGCCATCTTTGCATGGAACGCTCCCTTGATTTCTCCAATTTTCTTGAAGAGATCTCTAGTCCTTCCCATTCTATTGTTTTCTTCTATTACTTTGCACTGTTCATTCAGGAAGGCCTCCTTATCTCTCCTTGCTGTTCTCTGGAAATCTGCGTTCAGTTGGGTAAATCTTTCCTTTTCGCCTTTGCCTTTCGCTTTCCTTCTTTCCTCTGCTATTTGTAAAGCCTCATCAGAAAGCCATTTTGCTTTCTTGCATTTCTTTTTCTTTGGGATGGTGGTGATTGCTGCCTCCTGTACAGTGTCACGAACCTTTGTCCATAGTTCTTCAGGCACTCTATCTATCAAATCTAGTCCCTTAAACCTATTCTTCACCTCCACTGTATATTCATCAGGGAACTGATCTATTCAAATCTGAATTGCCAAGTAGTTTTCCCAACTTTCTTCAGTTTAAGTCTGAATTTTGCACTGAGTAGCTCATGATCTGAGCCACTGTCAGGTCCAGATTTCGGTGTTGCCCATCTGGTGATGTCCATGTGTAGAGTCGCCTCTTAGGTTGTTGGAAAAGGGTGTTCGCTATGACCAGTGTGTTCTCTTGACAAAACTTTGTTAGCCTTTGCCCTGCCTCATTTTGTTCTCCAAAGCCAAACTTGTCCATTATTCCAGTTACCTTTTGACTTCCTACTTTAGCATTCCAGTCCCCTATGAGGAGGACATCTTCTTTTGGTGTTAGTTCTAGGAGGTGTTGTAGGTCTTCATAGAACCGGTCCACTTCAGCCTCTTCTGCATTAGTGGTTGGGGCATAGACTTGAATTACTGTGATGTTGAATGGTTTGCCTTGGATTCCGACCAAGATCATTCTGTTGTTTTTGAGATTGTATCCCATTACTGCCTTTCACACTCTCTTGTTGACTAAAGGCCACACCATTTTTTCTACCGGATTCTTGGCCACAGTAGTAGATATAATGGTCTTCTGAGTTAAATTCGCCCATTCCTGTCCACTCTAGTTCACTGATTCCCAAGATGTCAATGTTCAGTTTTGCTATCTCATTTTTGACCATGTCAAGTTTACCTTGATTCTTAGATCGTACATTCCAGGTTCCTATGCAGTATTGTTCTTTGCAGCATCAGACTTCCCTTTCACCATCAGACACATCCACAGCTGCTTTCGGCTTTGGCTCAGCTGCTTCACTCTTTCTGGGGTTACTTCCTTGTACTTGCCCTCTGCTCTTCCCCAGTAGCATATTGGACACCTTCCGATCTGAGGGGCCCATCTTCCGGTGTCATATCTTTTAGCCTTTTGTTACTATCCATGGGGTTTTCTTGGCAAAAATACTGGAGTGGGTTGCCATTTCCTTCTCCAGTGGATCACACAGTCTGAGTTCTCTGCTGTGGCCTGTCCGTCCTGGGTGGCCCTCCATGGCATAGCCCACAGCCTCATCAAACCACGCAAGCCCCCTCGCCATCTCAAGGCAGTGATCCATGAGGGAGACTGTTTGTCTTAGGACTATAATATACTCAGGGTTTTCCTTTCACCCTCAAGCAGCATTAATTTGGATTTCAGGCAGGAAACAAACCATATGATGGCACAAAGTCATGCAGTGAATTGTGTTAAAGGATGCAGCCAACATGATAGGAATGTTGCTACAGTGCTGCTGATCCCCAGAATGAATGTAACATTGTTATTTTCTCTATAATGCTGAATATTTAACAACCCATCAAATTAATTCTAAGATGTGAGTGATGTTTAAAATCTCATATCACACTGTCATTCGTCTTAGAGTCTTTTCTATTGTATCTAATGTAGCATTGAGCAGTGGAGGAAATGATTGAATAGTTGTGCATTTGTAGGCAGTGGCTGATGGAGGCCTAGAAATAACTTTGACATTCATGCAAGCTAAGCATTGTTCAACATACACATTTATGCATAAACAGTTATCCTCAATAGGGATTTTACTAGCATGCCAAGAAATAAACAAGGATTTCAATGTCTGGAAGATGCAGGCATATCTTCTGAGCAATTTCAGAAGGAATGGAAAGAAAAGTTTTCAAGCATGACTGTAGGCTGTGCAATGACAATGAATGTCATGCCTCATGTAGGGATGGAAAGAACCCAAAGTAAGGACATAAAAGGAAAGGTCATGTCTCAAAAGAAGACAGATTCTTCTGTTGCTGTACTATGTAAAGGATCCACTTAGTAGGTCCACTGAGGTACTGACAGTGAATCCCATCTTGTTGACCAGTAGCTATCAGACCTTATATTTTATTCTGTAAGAAGTTCATTTTTTTGCTAGTTTTACTATACAGAAATAAGCCCCGTCAATTCTGCTATCAAAGTGATTGACGGCCACTTACCCGGGGGTGGGGGTGGGGACAAAGTTTTCACAGATATAGTCAGAAATATTGAAGAATGGTTGCTGGTCTTGGCTAAAATGATCATGGAAGATGCTTCTGCAGGCCAGAATCAAGGCTGCCCAGGCCTCTCAGGTGAACGCTGAATCATGCCAAATGGAGAATTAAGGAACCCATAAGAGCACAACCTTGGCTAAAGGACAAAGAACAAATGGGCTACAGACTAACAGGGCCTCTAGTAGATTAAAGATGGATACAACATGTCTTGAAGTTCAAATGTGAGAAACTTCTAAAAATGGCAATAAAGTCCAAATAAGGACAGAAGTGAAGACATGCTTAAAGCATGGGGCATATTGGTTGCAGAGCTACCCTCTGGCATTTTTCTATCAATTAGGAGCAGAACCTCTACCAAGCCATTCTATTCATCTCAGGTAGCACAAAAGTGTTTGATGACCTACACTACAGAATGAAATGCTGCTGAGAGATTCAGAATAATGATGGTGTTACCCTTTCCCAGATAGCATGGCAACTCTCAAGTGTTCAATAGTTTTCTGTATCAGATGTGAGCTCTTTAAAGCCTTCCAAACATGTCCAGGTTATCAAATTAACTTAAAAATGCTGCCATTCAGTCCAATGTGTGCTCTATGGGGACTTGCTACTTGGACTAAAGGCTATGCCACCACAGTTTAGAAAATGAGAAAAGAAAAGTAACTATGCCATTATATTCTATTTATTCTACAACATATCAATATCATGCCAGATATAATTATGTTTTATATACCTGGTCTCCTGCAGCAAATAATAACCAGATATATTTATTTTAAAAGGAAGTAACTATGCTTAGCTTCTTAGTGCATTTGTCATTTTCCTCACAAAGCATATGTCAAACTTCACAATCTCAGATGCTTTCCACTCCCCGTAACCACTTTGAAAGCTCTACAGTAAAGCTTGTGCCAAAATTTTCGGCATACCATTTTAATACAGAGCTCCCCGTTTTATTTTGCTTGGCCCTTGTGCAAATAGAACACATGAAAACCTGTCATCTTGTTCCCTTTCTCTGTCTGTCAATTTTGGAACTCGCTAAAACTGGACTCTCTCTCTCTCTCTCTCTCTCTCTCTCTCTCTCTTTCTCATCTATGTACCTATTTATTTATCTATCATCTACCTAGCTATCTGCCTGTCTGTCTACCTATCTATTCCTTCTCTTCACCACCCCCTTCTCTCTAGCTGGTACAGTCAGTCTTTTCACAACCCCAATCTATGGATTTAAGTATCTGCAGATGGGGCCTTGTTAAACATTATATATTATACAAGCAGGAATTTCACATGGACTTGCAGAGCCAATTTATTTTCTATTGTATCTCCTTCTCTACTAGAGATCTGTGCTTGGGTACCCCCCCCCCCAAAAAAAAACACCTTACTGGTATTTTTCAGGTATTTTTAAAGCTGAATACACATTAGAGAATCTCCTACAAAGCCAGTTATCCTGAACCCAAATTATTTGGGTTTTCCAGATAGGTGTTATTAAAGGTTTTCTAGGTTGTCTTTTCCCCAGGCAACAGGAAGGAGTGGGCTAGAAGCAGTTGTTTTGCTGGGCTTTCGTGGATTGCCATAGGTTCTGTTGCACTTTCAAAAGTGTCCCCCTTTTCCTAAATTTGTTCTGCTGGGCTTCTCTGTGTTGACATTGACTGCTGGGTTTACAAAAGTAGCCCCCTTTGCTTAAGATTGCCTGCTGGGATTGTGTAGATTGTCCTTGGTTCTGCAAGGCAGAAAAAATCTTCTAGGATTAGATGCTGATTCCGTTGGGCTTGCAAAAGTGTCCCCTGTAGCCCAGAGGTGCTGCCTCATGTGTGGATAGCCCTAATAGCAGGTGCACCCCACTATTGACCTGAACCAAAGTCCTCCAAACGTCATGCACTCTCAGCTTGAACCTCAGAGTCAGTGTGTGAACACTCTGCAAAAAGGGGATTCCATATTCAAGTTTTCATACAAGGCAGCCCTCCAAGGCAAACTTCAACCTCCCCTCCTCCAGCAGTGACAATGAAAATGGGTTTCTCCAGGTGTAGTATCTACATTTCTAAAGCTATTCAGAGGCCACCCAGCAAATAGCCCTTCTATTGCCAGAACTTCACCTAGCCCTTTTTGTGTGTTCTTATGGCTATGTGAGAATCCTTTGTCTCCAAAGCTATCTTTCCTACTCCATCCCTCAGGATACCAAGATAAATCAATCATACATTTGAATGTTTAGCAATCCTTCCTGATGCTAATCAGGGACCCATTTACTCAATTTGTTTAAATCTGGGAACCTATTCAACTAACCTGGACTTGGACCATCAAGGGTCATCATATCTGCTCAGATGCCTCTGGTAGTCCCATCAAGGGTCATTGTGCAGCTAGACTCTGCCCCTCTGGGACACCATTGGTCACACCTGAATTATGCTCCGCCTGGTACCACACCTTCATGGACTCCTTATTGGTCTAGAAAATCTATTGTTCTCACCTGAGACCAGCTACCAAGGCCTCCTGTTGGTCTACATTGTTTTCCATGTCAGAGCACATGGCCTCAGATTGTGTGTTTGCCCCTGATGCCAACTGGCAGTTAACCCCTAAACCTTTGGTTTGGGCCATAATCTCATCTCCATGGACCCCTGAACCTCTGGGCAGGTTGTATCACCCCATAACTGACCCCTCTATTCAGTATCAATCACCTCTGCATTCTTAGTTCTGTATTGCCTGCTCTTTTTGAATGCTTAGTGTGCTTGTAATTAGGGAGATCCTTCAATAAAACCTATTTAATTTACTCTTCAAATCTGGAGTATTCCTACTGTGCTGTACCTTGGTATACAAATGGTGTGTGATCTCTGTACCCCTCTGGTCCCCCCTGCTGCATAGCTATTTCCCCTAAGCAATAAGGCAGGCTATTGGTGGTAACACCCCCTCCCCTTGCTTGAATATGTTCTGCTGAGATTCTCTGGTTTGAAATTAGTTACGGTGTGCTTGCTATATTGGTTTGTCTTTGTGGTGGGACTCCTGGATTCTGCATTGGTTTTGTTGGGTTTGTTGTTGGTTCTTGCATAGGATGCCTCCCACTGGAAACAATGGAGGATGGATGGGGGCACCTTGTTTGGGGGCCTGTAGGACCTCACAACCTAAGCTTCTTGACCCCCCCCCCATGGACAGGCACCAGCAACTATGGAGCAATTTGGTGCATGCAGCTTCAAAAACATTCCCCAGATATGTTCCTAATAGGCTATAATAGAGCAGAATAATATCAGATTCATGAAAAAATGGGAATACCAGTATTTTTCAGCTTCAATATACCTGGATTTTTTTTTAAGGATTTTTTTAATGAACACCCCTATGCTCCACATTAGTTCCTCTTTCTCTTCTCTTGGTAGCCTCCACAGAATTTTCCCTTCCCCTGCTTTCTTCTTTCCTTTCCACTCACTGATTAACCTTTCCTTTATCTGTTCTTAACTCCCTCTCTTCTGCTATATTTGTTAATTTCATTTATACAACTTTTCCCCAAATGGGGAACCAAGACAGATTACATTAGGGATGCAGAAGTAATGAAAATCAGAATTCAGAAGAGGTCATCATTTTCCTCTTCTTCATTTTATTCTCACAACAACCCTCTGAGGTGGATAAGACTAAGAGAGAGTGAATGGCTCAAGGTCACACAGTGAGCTTCCATGGCAAAGTGGGATTTAATCTGGGTCTCCTAGATCATAATCTTTCAGATTGCTTTCTGCATTAAATTACACAACAGCTTGATACAAAGAAAAAAAGATGAAAAGTGTTTATAACTATTCATAGAAAAAAGGTATCTTCTATTTTTAATTCCAGTAGAGAATAAAAATTGTCTAGTGTTCGCAAAATGTATCTGTACGTGGTAAATTATTTCTTTGCTTCTTTGATAATATGTTAATTTAGTTAATGAAGCTACTTTCCACATACAATTATTCTATCAATTGTAGAAGGACTTTCTGTCTTGTTTTTGCCACCCCGTCCCAATATGCCACACTAACCATCTTAGTGGCTGTAGGCAGAGTTCAGACTAACTCAATGTCTTTTAAATATACTAATAGCAAAACCTTAGGATTCTGGGCTGTATTACTGCATAACCTATCATTAATTAAATGAATCACATTTTGCCAAAATGGGTAGGTTTTAACATGACACATGTATAAAATCTGTAAAAAAATAATATTGAAGGAAATTTGCCTATAGTTGTAATTGTTTTTGAAAGCTCTGTTGATTAACCAGTTATACAGCCTACCTACTTCATAGAATTCTGTTGATAATGGACTTTTTATCTGTTAATAAGGATGGATACAAACTGGCTCAAAAACTAAAGTTCGTCATGGATTTTTGCCAGTTCATGGTTCACGCAGTGATGTTCATGGAAAGTTACAGAGAGAGGCAGGAAATTTCTTAAAAGCGAACTAGCAGAGCACATTCCATTGTGATTGGGAACTCCTCTCTAAAGAATAGCCATGAACCCACTGATGAACTAAAGTTCTTCATCAATTTTGGCTGGTTCATGATTTGTGATGTTTGTGAATTGAAGAGCCACCGTGAACTGCCATGAATTTTTGTATGGTTTGTGAGGGTTTGTAAAGAGCAGAAAACTAGCTGTTTGGTTTAAATGGCTCAGAGCCATTTAAACCACTGCTTCCTGCAAAAAGCTGCAGGGATCAGAAAGCAGGGGTTAAAATGGATCCAAGCCATTTCATTCCCTGCTTTCTGCTTGCCACCAAAAGCTGCAGTGAGTAGAAAGCTGGGGATGAAATGGCTTTTTGCGGGGAGGAGAAAGCAGGGGTTTAAACTTGAAATGACTCATGAACCTATACAAACCAGTCTATCAGTTCATGGTTTGGTTCATGATTCAGCCATGATCCATGAACTGAACCACAAAAATGCAGTTCCTACCCATCCCTCCTCCTCTCCCTTTCTGGGATTTTCATGTTTGGTGGACTCAGAGCTCTGAGCAACCTGTCTCTTTCCACTCATGCTGAGCTCACATTTTGATTGTAATTTCTCTCCCCTGCTGGAGTTTGAGGGTCTTAGGTGGACTCAGGTCTCTGAGTCACCTGTCTCTCTGCTCACCCTGAGTAGAGAGGCTTAGCTAGTGGGTTCCTCAGATGAGGATCCACATTTGATTGTTACTCTTCTTCCCTGCTGGGGTTTGGGGATCTTAGGTGGACTCAGGGCTCTGCTCTGTCTGCTCTCTGCCCTCCTGATTGTAAACCAAACCATCACCCCTATAAAGGTGAAAGTTGGTGAGAATGGTGCTTGTTGTGGGTGGAAGAAGACATCCAC
The DNA here is from genome assembly GCF_001447785.1 of Gekko japonicus. Taxonomy (NCBI): domain Eukaryota; kingdom Metazoa; phylum Chordata; class Lepidosauria; order Squamata; family Gekkonidae; genus Gekko; species Gekko japonicus. Next base: position 428,370 of record NW_015174883.1, on the reverse strand, counting down.
CACCCCATACCACAGGTTTTGTCCCCAGGAACCATACCCATCCTGCCAGCCCACAGGAGCCTGCCTCTAGCAGGGAATCACCAGAGGTCACAGAGCTTCCTTTCCTTGATCTGTTTTGGACCTCTCCACAGAGGACAAAGAGTTGTTATCACTGCTGAGAGACCAGCAGTTTATAACACTCTTTGGAGAAGTCTCTGACAGTGAGTCAGAGGGGGGAAGCATCCTCCCCTTCCACACAACTCCAATACACCCCTTCATGAACCTTCCCATCACAGTGCCAGAAAGCAGCTGTCCTTCTCCAACAGTTTGGAAGAATTTCTGCACCCTCCTCAGTGACATCTGTGTGGCAGAGTGCCAGGTGTGCCACACCCATAACTGAAAGGGTGCAAACCCCCAACACTTGTCCTCCTTCATCCTCCACAGGCACCTGAAAGGGGTAAACTCCACTATGTTGCTGCCAGAGGAAAGAGTGGTGGCCAGTGGGAGGAACACTGTCTATATCCTTCTTAAATTGTGGTGGCCAAAACTGAACACGTATACTCTAGATGAGGTCTAACCAGAGCAGAGTAAAGCAATACTATAACTTTGCGTGATGTGGACACTATACTTCTGTTGATACAGCCCAAAATTGTATTTGCCTTTTTAGCTACCACATTGCAGTGCTGACTAATGTTTAGTGTATGGTCTACTAAGACACCAACATGATTTTCGCACATACTACTGCGAAGACAAGTCTCCCCCATCCTATAATTATGCATTTGATTTCTCCTACCTAAATTCAAAATTTTACATTTATCCCTGTTGAAATTCATTTTATTTGTTTTAGCCCAGTTTTCCAGCTAGTCAAGATCATCCTGTATCCTGACTCTGTCTTCTACAGCATTTGCTACCCCTCCCAATTTAGTATCATCTGCAAATTTAATAATTATTCCTCCTATTCCTTCATCCAAATCATTGATGTTGCGCAAAACAGGTCCCAGGACAGATCCTTGAAGCACTCCACTTATCACTCCTCTCCAAGAGGATGAGGAACCCTTCACAAGCATTCTTTGGGTGTGATCTGTCAACCAGTTACAGATTGACCTAACAGTCAAAGGATCCAAACATTTTTCCAATTTATCAATAAGAATATTATGTGGAACCTTATCAAAAGCCTTACTGAAATCAAAATAAACTATGTCTACAGCATTCCCCTGATCCAGCAAGGTAGTAACTTTCTCGAAAAAAGAGATAAGGTTAGTCCAACTTGACCTGTTCTTGAGAAACCCATGCTGGTTCTTAGTAATCACAGTTGTCCTTTCTAAATGCTCAACAACCAACTGCTTGATGGTTTGTTTTAAAACTTTTCCAGGTATAGATGGATCAGTAGTTATCTGGATTCTCCTGTTTCCCCTTCTTGAAGATGGGGGAAACATCTGCCCACCTCCAGTCTTCTGGCACCTCACCTGTTCTCCAAGAATTCTCAAAAGTAATGGACAGAGGCTCAGAAATTACATTTGTGAGTTCTTTTAGTACCCTTGGATGGAGTTCATCTGGCCCCAAGGACTTAGTTTAATTTAAAGTCACTAGGTGTTTATGTACTACCCCTATGCCGATCCTAGGCTGCAACTCCCTTCCCTCATTATGTGTTCTATTTTTGACATGTTGAGCACCATTTCCCTCACAAGAGAACACTGAGGAAATATAAGACTTGAGCAGTTCTTCCCTCTCTTCATCACCTGTTACAATTTCACTTTCCTGTCCCTGCAATGGGTTTATCATGTCCTTGCTCTTTTTCTTACTTTGAACATAAGAAAATAACATTTTTGTGGGTTTTTAGCATATCTCGCTAGCATACTGAGCTTTAGCTTTCCTAACTCTCTCTCTAGCACTGGTTATTTGTTTATATTCACCCCTGGTTATAAGGCCCTCTTTCCATTTCCTAAATCACTCTTTTTTATTTCTCAAGTCTTCAGAAAGCTGTTAATGGAGCCACCTTGGATTCTTTTGGCTTTTCCCATTTTTTCTTCTCACAGGCAATAATCCCTCTAAGCTGTGGAGTCTTGTGAGCAAAAATTCTACTTTGTGAGCTACTGGCATTAAAGTTGTTAGTGAACGATTTGGTTACTGCATAAATTACTTTGCTGTGGAGCCATCCTTCCTGAGCTAAGACAAAAATCTGTGAGCTGGAGGCTAAAAAACTGCTCACACTAACTCAGCTTAGAGGGAACACAGCTCACATGAATCATTTGTCATTGTGCCTTCAAAATTTAGTTTTTAAGAAACTCTTACCCCTCTTGAACTCCCTTCTCATTAAGTATTTCTGACCATGGGATTCTACCCAGCATAACTTTAAGTATCAGAATTTGCTTTCCTGAAGTCCAACCTATATATCTGACTACATACAGCTTTTTCTTTCCTCAAGACTGTAAATTCCAAAATTACATGGTGACTACTATGGAGGGTGCCCACTATTTTCACCTTGTCAACCAGTTCTTCCCTGTTGTTGAGAATCATGTCCAAGATAGCAGATCCCCTTGTCTCCCTCTCTACGTTCTGGGAAATGATGTTGTCAGCAAGACAAGTCATGAATTTATTTGACATTTCGTTTTCAGCAGAGTGGACTTCCAACAGATATCCGGAACTCATTAAAATGTCAGTCCATTAATGATGTAGCCATTTGCTTATCCACGCAAAAGCAGTTCCATATATCTCAGTTTGATTTAGATACATATCTGGGAGATGTATGAAACTCTTACAGCTAAGACACTTTATTTTTATTTTTTTTGTTAAAATTATTTCATTTGAAAAAGAATCTCCACTGCAAGCTCCACCAATGGCATGCCACATCAGCAAGTCCAAAAGCTGATGAAGTTGTCTGCCAGGTTGTAGCAGGGCATGTCCTTGATGGAGTCTACTTGGGAGTCAACCAGCTTGAAGGAGCCCAGCCAGCTCTCAGTGGCATGCTCAGCAGCAGACACCAACCCAGCTGAGTTTCTACCAATCAAAATTCATCATGTACTTTAGTTTGTGAGCTGGTTTGTGCCCATCCCTAGCTCTGATTAGGCAAACAGGTACAGCAGGCTGCACTCACCTTCTTAAAGCAGGTTGGGTGGGGCAGCCAGCTCTTTAAAGAAGTTAAGGGAGAACAGCCAGTGAGCTCACTAATCCAAGGCAAGTATCCATTGGCCCAGGGGCCTGTAATTCCCTAGGACTGGGTTGGAGAGAAAGGATTGGCTGAGCTCAGGGTTAGTTCTCCCTTGAGGAAGCATTTAAAAGGCACGCCCAGGAGTGTTCGGGGAGGAAGAGCCAGACCCATTCCATAGCACATGGGAATATGTAATTGGCAGAACAGAGTGGGAAAATTGGGTGAAAAGAAACACCTTTCTTTGGCTCTGTTCTGCAGCTCTGTCCTGGGACATTTGTCCAATGAAAAGCAATCCAGGAGAGTGAGACAGCACTGGACTCAGACCTGGCTCAAGCAGATCCTGACATGCAGTTTAGGGGTAATTGCACCTCTTCAAGATAACCCTGAAGACATTTCACTAATTATATCAAACATTCATTTTTTTATGTCACTCAAAATCCCCCAGTTATTTGCCTAATGTCTACAAATACTAAGCAATTGCAACTAGAAGTTTGTATTCTGATATATGCTAGGTATCATTTTGGCTCCAGTATCTGAAGAAGTGAGCAGTGACTCATGAAAGCTCCTAACCTGACACATATTTTGTTAGTCTTTAAGGTGCTACTGGACTCTCGCTCTTTTCTATTTGTGGCTCCTGTATAACATTAGCTTTTTCAGGGCAGCCTGGAGATGCAAAACACAATCTGCTTTGGTATTTGACAAAGGGAGCTTTGACTCTTAAAAGCTGATATCCTGAAAATCTTGTTGGTCTCTAAAGTGCTCCTGGACTTGAATCTAACAAAACATTACTGAAATTCCAGGAGCTACAAAAATTTATCTTCCAGCAGTTTGTTTTTGCTTGTTTCAGTCAGATGCAGGAGTGGGGAGGTAAAGAGATAAAACCAGGCAGGAAACAGCCTTGTTCTGTAATCCTTCCAGCTGTGCAATAACATTTTTAGATGCAGTGATCAGAACTGCAGACAGTACTCCAAATGTGTCCTTACCTAAGATCTACAGGGGCATTACACTATTGGCTGTTTCATTTTCAACTCCTTTCCTAATGATCCCTAGCATGGAATTTGCCTTCACACTGTCTTGCACTGTGTTAGCATTTTCATCGTGTTATTCGTTAAGGTCCCAAGGTTTTATTCCCTATCAATCTAGGGAGTTCAGATTCTATCAGCATATATTTGAAGCAGGACATTTGAAGCAGGACATTACATTTGCCTACATGGAATGTCATTTGGTATGTTGTTTCCCACTCAGGCAATTTAGATATGTCTTCCTGGAGCTTTTCATAATCTACCTGTGTGTTTTTTTATCATATTGAACACTTTGGTATCATGCACAAACTTGGCCACTACACTACTCACCCCCAGTTACACACCACTTAATTTTATTTATATCTGCTAGGTTTCAGCTTTTAAAGTGTGTCCACCTTCACTTGTTATACTAACCCATTTGCACTTCCAGAAAAATAATGTATTATTTATTCTAAATGATGTAATTCTCTGTGTGTAACATTTTTCTATACAACACATGTCAAAAAGCATTCTAAAAAAATCAGAGAGTTCTTAGAAAAGAGAAAAGGAAAGGAAATATATAGCCATTGCTTAACTTCAAACAGTTTCTCAAAGACAACCATTTTGTCCTTATTATTCGTATAATCTCATGTAGAATATATATTATTTGTCAAGCAACACCTTCAACAATACTCCTTTTTATTTATCTCATGTGCTAAAGCATGCTGTACATCTGGGACTGGAAATGTAAAAGAAAATATCTTTACAGAGAATCTTCATAGTTCCCCTCACCCCTTTATTGTTACATACCCCCCAACATACACAGAGACACACACAAAACCTTGGTGACTGTCAGATTGGGCATTTTATTTTATAGTAAACTCCCTGAGGGTTTCAGTGTATGTGCCACTATCTTCTAGTGGAAGTGAAGTCAATACTCTGTATGTAAACTGTATCTTATCTGACAGGGTAGCAGAAAGTAAAAGATATTGATTGGAAGAAACGTTTGAGGGAGTGACATTTGCAGTACAATGGATTAAGTTTAATGAGAGAGTTTACTATTTGTCAATAGATGATTTAAGCACATCCCCATGTTGGTTAGGCATTATTGTGCAAAATAAACTCAAGTAGATTAAATGATTCATTGACCATCTACAAATATCTTGAGAAAAGCAAAGTTTATTTTCCCTCTGGTACAAAATTATTTTCAGCATTCAGAATAAATGTTATGTATTGCTTTCTTTCTTTCTTTCTTTTTTAAAAAGGCTGCTTTTTATAAACAGAAAGAAACCTGGCTTCAGTGATGTAAGGCTATCTTCAAATATTTTGTCCCCTCTTTTTAATCTGTAATACCAAGAACAGTGGCTATAATGAATAAAGTTGCCAAAATGATCCCAATGAACTGAAGAAGGAAGCAAAGAGATAAAGTGATGACACTTGGACACAAAAAAGAAAAGCACAGTTTAAAAAGATAAAGAGCTACTGCACTAGCAGTGCAATCCTAATCAGAGTTACATCCTGCTAAACCCATTGCCTGTAAATGGTTTCACTAACTGGGAAATTAGCACAGATTATATGGCATAGTCAAACTGTCAATCTCTGCATCAAAGTAACTGTAACCCTGAAAAATGTAGGAGCCATATTTTTGGGTCACCTTCATAACATCTCATGCCATATGCTGTCTGAGATTGTTGAAGAGAAGCCATGTTTGATACTAAAACTGAGAAACTGGTATCAGGCCACATGCGATGGAAAAGCTGATTCTCAGGGAATTGGACACATTCCCTTGACAATAGTTCTATTATTTGGCTTTCTGAGGGCTCATTACAATTCAGGATGTAATTAACTATGTAGGTGTGAAAAGAATAACTTTTAGGATCATCCATGAATCTGTCTTACCATGTAGAATTCCCTGGATAATTAATTACCTCCCATCAGCCATCTCCTTACCTTTGTTAATCAGGCATACCACTCTGATAATTTAATCAGAAAACCAGGAAGAGCCATCAAAACTTGACTAATCCTTATTAAACCAGGCCAAACTAGTATTTGGGTAGGTAATGTCACCTCAGGTTGACATTTCCATATTTCCCTATACTTTTGAGCATTGTTAATCATGCCCTTTCTACCTTCCACTCTCTAGAATTCAAACCTTCCAACAGGGTTCGAAGCATTAGCTGCAACCCAATCCCATCACAGCAGAGACACTGTCCCTGTCTCTATATTACTAGAGGTGCATAAAAGCCACTTCTCAGCCCCCAAATTTTGTAGCTGGTTTCTGGCTCCTACCTGTTACCCCAACTTCATAGTTAGCCTCCTTCCTTGCTGAAATCACTGCATCACATCCTGGGTACAAATTTAACTGCAACAACAGCTCACAACACCTTGGATCCCTCCTTTTAAAATCTAATTTCTATGCAGTCTAGGGGAGATAAATCTTTGCTCCCCATCTTGATCTATCTCCATTTATTTTCTAACCTACACTGCACTACACAGAGAGTTGGCATTTTACTCCTCTCTGCTATTTAGGCCTCATATCTGGAAGACTGGACACCTCTGTCCCATTTCCCTGTCCCGTTCTCCATTTCCCCACGTTTACACCTTAACCTTCAAAAGTACATTCTGCTACAAATTGTAGCTCTGATTGATTTTTGATTGTTGCTGTTATATTTTCAATTAGGATAAGGAGTGTACTATTTGTTGTTCAAGGCTTTCACGGCCGGAGTTCATTAATTGTTGTAGATTTTTCGGGCTGTATGGCTGTGGTCTTGGTATTGTAGTACCTGATGTTTCACCAGCAGCTGTGACTGGCATCCTCAGAGGTATAATACAGAAAGATGGAGTACTCTCTGTGTCAATGTGAGAATAAAAATGGTAGATAATGACTCAGCCCTATCCCACGTTCCTGAGTAGATATACATTACTTGCCCACCATTTTTCTTCTCACAGCTAGAAGAACTGGAATCTGTAAAGAATCTAAAGCAGTCAGGGGAAGGAACAAATAAAATGCACAAGGAAGTACCCAAATATGCTCAAAGCTGCCAGCCACCCAAAGCTGTCAGCTGCCTAGGGAGGTGGTGAGCTCCCCCTCACTAGCAGTCTTTAAGCAACAGCTGGACAAACACTTGTCAGGGATGCTCTAGGCTGAACTTGCATTCAGCAGGGAGTTGGACTGGATGGCCTGTATGACCCCTTCTAACTCTGTGATTTTATGATTCTATGAAGTTCACTTCCTGATGTCATGAAAGAGTTAACCTGTTTGTTTGTGTATGCTAATTTGTAGTTAGCTTAGAACCTATGAGATGTTGAGTAGAAGTTCCCGTACTAGGCTGCAGTCACACACATAAAATAATCCACTTTCAATCCACTTTCAGTGCACTTTCCAACTGGATTTTACTGTGTGAACTGGCAAAATCCAGTTGCAAAGTGGATTGAAACTGGATTGAAACTGGATTATTTAGTGTGTGTGACCATGGCACTAGAAAGGGATGTCTTATTCATAATGAAGTGGCCTTTAGCCTGGTCCCCTTCCTTGAATACAATGACTTGGCAACAGTGATCCCTGCAATGGTCACCTGGAGACTGGACTACTGCAATGCTCTCTACATGGGGCTGCCCTTGTCTCAGATCGAGAAGCTACAGCTAGTGGAAAATGTGGTGGCCAGGCTGCTGATGGGCCTCCCTATGTGGGGGGAAATCCAGCCTGTGCTGAAAGCACTGCACTGGCTACCAATAGCATACTGGATCCACTTCAAGGTGCTGGCTCTTACCTTTAAAGCCCTTTATGGTCAGGGGCCGACATACCTGAGGGACCACCTTTCCCCACATATTCCCCAGAGAGCACTGTGGTCAGGGTCCCAAAATCAACTGACCCTCCCTGGTCCTAAAGACGCTAGTGTGGCCATGACCAGGGTCAGGCCTCCTCAGTGTCGGCTCCATACTAGTGAAATGAGCTTCCAGAAGAGATCAGGGTCTGTAGGTACCTTATGCAGTTCCACAGGGCCTGTAAAACAGAGCTCTTCCACCAAGCCTTCAACTAGGGAGCCACCCCAAAATAATTGTAAGCCCTGACCCTTGGAGTCACCAGCAACAGCCTGTGCCTGCCACATAAGAAACAGAACAAGGAGCGGATCAATAGGAAAGGTCATCAGATTGCTGCTGCAGCTTCTAAACAGCATTATTATTGCTAGATTTAATATGTACTAGCACCTTTGATATTTGGATTGCTTTTAGAAGGTTTTAGGATTGTTTTTAACTGTTATTTATGTGTTTTAAACCTTCTGTAAGTCACCCTGAGCCTGCTTCAGAGGGGAGGGTGAGATATAAATTTAATAAATAGAGGCACCAAACTTGCAGGGGATCTCTGACGGACTCTCCTGTACCTACCTTCTAAATTTGGTGAGGTTTGGATTTATGGGGTCTGAGTTATCACCCACAAAGAAGGTGCCCCCATTCTCCATTGTTTTCAATGGAGGGAAATAACAGCTAAAAAAGCTAGGGCAATAGAAGCCAAGCAGAACAGAATCAAAGACCCAGATAATCTCTGCTGTAGAAAGTGAATGTAGGGGGCATTTTTGCAAGCCCACAAGAACCACTGCAATGTGCCCAGCAGAACCACTGTGGCAATGCAAATCCAACAGTACTGTTACTCAAATATGTAGTCTTCTAAATAGTTTGGAGAATTAGCAAAGGAGACAGAGTGAGAGGCGGGTAACTGGGATTCTCCACCTATGTATACCAGGATTTTTCCCATTAAGAGAATTTTAAAAAACCAAAAAAAACACCAGACAGATGTTCAACCAGAAAGGATTTTATTTTAAAAAAAGGAAAATAAAACTCACACAAACAATAAAACATACAAAGGCTGACTAAGAGAAACACAGGGAGGAAAGGAGAACACTTCTTAGGGAAGGGTGGTAGTTACTGATCCTGAAGAGATTTGTAGAAGCAACAAGTTGAAGAGCAAGAAAGAGTAGTCTCACAGGGAAGTGGGTATATGCAGAGGATTCAGGAACACACATAGGAACACACGCAGGGTGCCATAGTCATAGGACAAAACATACCCTTAGGTGGTGATGATATGTTTGCCAGAAAAAAATGGCAATGACTTTATTGGAGGTAGACTAAAAGGTATGAGAGTCTTGATGGCTCCACAAGTACAAGACAGGAAGGCCAATTGGAAAAGTGATTAATTGCTGCTCAATCAAGGGGTAATACGTGAGGGGAAATGAGGCTAGGGTGTTGGGTGAGATTATGCTGAGTGAATCAATAGATCCTGCACGGCCCATTGTTCTAAAGTCATGCATCTCTCCAAGGCAAGGAGGGGATAGTAGCCAGCCAGCCACTCTGACTTGCATTTTAAAATTGTTTTCTCAGGCTAATGCCTGGCTTGCATTCATCTTGGTCCATTTTGGCATAAGCAGAGCCCTACACTAAGATAATGGAGTGATGTATGGAGAAGTGTTTCTGCCTCTATAAGCTATAAATTGTCCCTATGAAAGAGGAGGGGTCTACCTACTAACATAAGGTCAAACCAGAGAATCTCTGCAGCAGAAACTGGAGGAGGAGGAGATTAGATTCACTCAGAGTCTCAGAGCGACTTAAAAACTCCTTTTCCTTCCCCTCCCCACAACAGACGCCATGTGAGGTAGGTGAGTCTGAGAGAGCTCTTTTGAGGACTGCTCTTGAGAGAACAGCTCTGACAGAACTATGGCTTGCCCAAGGTCATCAAGCAGCTCTAAGTGGAGGAGTGGGGAATCAAACCCACTTCTTCCAGATTAGAGTCTGCACACTTAACCACTACACCAAACTGGCTCCACTACACCAAACAGAAGGGGGGTGCATTTTTGCAAACCCAGCAGAACCAGTGCAATGTGACAATGTCAGCTCAATCACAATTCAAGCAAGGGGGGCATTTTTGCAAGCCTAGCAGAACCAGTACAATATACAGAGTGCCCAGCAGTACCAGTGCAATCACAGAGTGCCCAGCAGAACTGAGGGCCACTGGGACTGCAAGCTTTAAAAGGACTGATCTCAAAGCACAGAGTCACAAATCCAAGCAAAGAGGTGAGATTTTGCAAGTTCTCTGCAAGAAAATGGGAAGTGAACCCAAAGGAATGCTAGCAAGGGGAGGAAAAAACCCTCTTGAAACTGACATGCAAGTTTGAAACTGACAACAGTGTATCCAAGGCTGGAAAATTCAATACCTCTGTTGCTTTGAAGTTTGGTAAACATTTTGTTTGAGAAGACACAGTCTGTCTGGAAATGTATCCTTTTACAAACCTCCATAAATTGCTTGAAAGTTCATGGAAAGTTTGTTCCAGTTGACTTGCCATGAACTTCAGTTTGTTTGTGAACCACAAAATGGCCAAAAATCACTACAAACTTTAGTTCGTGAGCTAGTTCATGCCCATCCCTATTAAGACCACCTTTGGATCCAATTCACAGAAAGGAAACATATATTTGCATATATCCTAAGTGTTTTTTATTGAAAAGAGTGTCATGATGAATAAGTTATATATCTGCTAAAGTTTAAGGTTTTATAAAAGTTTCCCAAGGTCACATGTTACAAGTATTTAAGGAATGTTAATGAAAAAATAGTAATCTCTCCTTATATATAATTGAGTAAGAACATTCTATATGAACATTCTAAATTTGGCCCCTTTAGTGTATGGACGCTTGAACTGTCAGTCAGAAGACGCTGGCTGGGTTGACTGGCTGCTTTGTGCAGTCCCGCCCAGCGTTTCAAGGTCTTTTGCATATGGAAGCTGATTGGACTTCACTGCATTCCACACCTCAAACTCACCCCCCTCCCCGCAAGGCAGTTGGAATGTCAGTTGCATATGGAACCTTCAAGGTCTTTTGCATATGGAAGCTGATTGGACTTCTTAGCCTGCTGAGGGTGGGGTCTGAGGAGGAGGAGGAGGAAGAGAAAGAGGAGGACCTCAGACAGATACAATGCCATACTCCCCACCCTCCAAACAAGCTGTTGCCAGTCTCCAGGTGACAGCTGGAGAGCTCTTAAAGCTCTGGTGCTAATTCAAAGTGCTGCAATTTGTCGACAGAGTAGTGTTTTGGCAAATCTTTAGGAATTGTTTGGTGCATTTACGATGAGGCACCCACCCAGAGCCTCTGGCATTTTCTCACTCTGCTGGCATCAAAACCAATTTAAGGCAAAATAAGAGGCTACTGAGAGGGGAGGAGATAAAGTTGCCAGCTTTAGGTATGGAAAATCCTGGAGATTTGAGGAGTGGAGGCCGGAGAGGGGGACCTCAGACAGGTTACAGTGCCATAGACTCCACCCTCCAACCCAGCTATTTGCTCCTGGGGAACTATTGTTGCCAATCTTGGCCCAGCACCCATCAAACCATTCTCTTCAACCCCCTGCTGTGCAGCTGACTTTCCCCTAGGGTTGCCAATCTCCAGGTGGGACCTGGAGATCTCCCACTGCTACAATTGATCTCCAGATGACAGAGATCAGTTTCCCCTGGAGAAAATGGCTGCTTTGGAGGGTAGACCCTATGACATTATACCTGCTGAGTCCTTCCGCCCCCGCCCCCCCCATGCTGCCCTCTACAGAATCCACCCCCCAAAACTCCAGGTATTTCCCTCCTTAAACCAGCCACCCCTACTTTCCCCTCAGTGCCTGATGGTAGGCAACTTAGTTTGGTCCAGTCACCTACTTTGGCCTTTGGGAGAAAACATATTGGGGCCAATCCTGATAGGGTTGCCAACTCCCGATGGGAAATTCCTGGAGATTTGAGGGATGGAGCCTGAAGAGGGTGAGGTTTGAGGAGGGGTGGGACCTCAGACAGGTACAATGCCATAGACTCCACCCTCCAAACCACTCAGTCCCTCATGGGGAACCATTGTTGCCAATCTCCAGGTGAGGGCTGGAGACCACTCAAAATTACAATTGCTCTGCAGAAGGGAGGGCGGAAGTCAGCTGAAGTCAAAGGGGCAGATAATGGTAGGTTGATGGTTAGCTGCGAAGGAGATGGGGTTGCCAACTCCAGGCTGGCAAATTCCTGGGGATTTGAGGGGTGGAGCCTGGAGAGGGTGGGGTTTGCGGAGGGGTGGGACCTCAGACAGGTAGAATGCCATAGACGCCACTCTCCAAACCAGCCATTTCGTCCTGGGTAACAATTGTTGCCAATTTCCAGGTGAGGGCTACAGATCACTCAAAATTACAACTGCTCTTCAGGGAGCAGAGATCAGTTCCTCTGGAAAAAACAGTGGACTCTTCCATTATACACTGCTGAGGTCACCACAGCAAAATGACACTGTTTGCCCAAAGCCAGAGCACTGCCCCAGAGCCTCTTTCTAGATCTCGTTGTATTTATTTCCACAACGGGCTTTACTGCTAGTAATTAAATAATCCCTTTAGAATTGTCACTATGCTTGCTCTCTAATTTTTGGAATAGTAACATATTTTTCATGCTGTAAACATTTTGCAAAACCATTCACACAATAAATTTGGATAAGAAGCTAATGAAAATATATGAATAGGTTGTTTTACCTAGGTACAGTGTACAGCATGGCCCACTATTTTGTATAGATTATGCAGATCATAATCACGCAGCATGACTCAATTGATACATTATATTATTCCCTGCCACTGTAATTATTTCTTTTGACATAAAAAGAGCTGGCAGTACACTTTACTAATTAACCTTGTCACTTTTACCCAGCAACCTACTGCAAGGGGCTTATATCAAGGTTCTGCTGTTTAAAATAGCAAATATTGCATTCAATTAAAAGTGATATACAAAATAATTTAAATGTAATCCATTCTGGTGTCAAATGTGAACTTTCTAGTATTTGCTTAGGATAACTCAAGCCCCTGCAACTATTGTAACAATTCCTCAATAATCTCCATACATTCTTTTTTAAATCTTTAAATCAGGTCTCTTCCATCCTTTTCTGACTGAAAACCTGCTACTTTCAGCCACCTCTTTAGGTAAAAGATCCCAGTTTTCTGCTCCCTACACAAAAAATCAAGCTAATTACTCATTGCAGTCTGAACACAGGTTCATGTGTTTGTGGGGTGGTGGTGGTAACATAAACCCACCCCAGTTTAGAGCATGTGACAGTCATTCATATTGCACCTTATTCACCCCCCCCCCCCCAGTGCATTCAGGACTATAGCTTAGCCATTTCCAGTTGCTGGTCATCATTTTCATCAAATTAAGATAGAGGATCCCAAGGCCCATTGGCCAAAGTTTTCTCAGGCAAATGATTCCTCTTTAGATCATCTTCTTGGGTACCATACCAATTACTCTAAAAAAAGTGATGATTAGTGTTCTTTTAAAAATAAATTCTAAACATCTATTGCTTCCCTCAGTTTGGATGAGGTGGAAAAAATTAATCTGATATTTTTGTTCCAGCCCTTTAAAGTTCAAAAACTGGGTTTCAGTTCGTGTCATGGCCCCATTGTTTTCAGTCTATGAAATTCTGTAAAGAGTTATGTATAAATAATAAATTAATGTATAAATAACAATTCAATGAGTTCTTATTCATCCACTGATCTTACTGTGTCTTTTTCCACCCTAAATCTACAATTCACTCAAACATACATTTGACATATTGCAAATCCTTATTGCAGCCTGTTTATATATTTTGCCTCTTAGTATTATAATGTAACTTATTTCATACATAATAATCAAACACATTAAGCTAGCAAATCTTTTCCATATTGCTGTTCTACTTCTGCTGTGGTTCATGTGTAAAAGGTTTAAAGCAAGAGGACTGAACTTCCCCTTCTTTTTTCTACCAGCTAGCTTTATGATTTTTTGTAAAAAAAAGTTATTTTTTCTCAATTTCATTAAAAGTAGTACAAAAAGCCCCTTTTCAATATTCATATCCAGTTGTCAGAATGTTCAGTTTGCGCAAACCTTTTAGAGACCGAGTGCCCAAACTGCAACCCAAAACCCACTTATTTATCGCAACGTGCCAACACAACAATTTAACCTGAATACTGAAGTTTTAGTTTAGAAAAAACAACTCATACATTAACATCTTTTGTCTTAAAGGAAAAGCACAATAACAGAGCTTTCAATGATACAAACGACTTTTTATTGAAAGGTAAAAGTTTGCATTTGGCATGCTGTGTTTTTTTTTGGGGGGGGGGCATGCTGATTTTTGCTGTTGTATGCATGCTGATAATTTGTCTAACCTTGGCTCATACTTTGTAAGTTTGAGAGCAACACATGCAGCACTCAGGTCATCTGTTAGTCTGTTTCTGGTGACATATCTGATATAATTCATAAGCATAAGATGATCCAAACAAAGTAATGAAAGCAATCCCAAGTGCTTTCATTGACTTAAAATTATTTGGCACAGAATTCCACCCTTTAAGGATTTCATTTTCAGAACTAACTGTGCTGTCCTTTGTCATCCCTTCTATCTTCTCAAGTGTTTCACACATGTCATAGAATTTATTTTTCCAGATAGAGCTTTCTTGAAATTCCAATAGCTCCATTTCCAGATTTCCTAAATCTAACCAGTGTAAGCAGGAAAGATAAAGTTCTTCAAATTTGGCTTTATCTGGAGAAGTAAGAAAACACAGGGTTGTCTCCATCTTACGGAACTGTAAACATCTGTTACTAAAATTCACCTTTGCAGCTGCTACAATGCTAGAAAATTCCTTGTAGATTTCCTGATGGCTTGTAGGATTGTCTGCAAATGTTGTAGAATTTTCTAAATGCATTTTTAGATTTGGAAAATATTTCAGCTGCCCACTTTCAAGGTCTCTTTAAAAAACCTGCTGTTTTCTCTCAAATGGTTTGATATCACAAAAAATCCTTTCTGCTGTTTTCCCTCCCCCTTGTAGTTGTTTGTTCAGTACATTGAAGTGTAGTGTAAAATCTGTAAAAAAAAACATGAGGTTGGTAAGCCAGGCCATATCAGTGAGCTGTGGATATTCCTGCCTTTTTTCATTCATAAACAGCCTAATTTCATCCAAGCAGGCTACAAATTTTTCCAGGACTTGTCCTCTGCTAAGCCACTGGACATTATTGTACAAAAGTAAACAATTATACTGTGCCTGAACCTTCTCAAGACGTTCTTTAAACTGTCAAAAATGCAGAGCACAAGCCATGATGTAATTCATCATTTTTGTGACATCTTTGAGGACATCGTCAATTTTTTTGCTGCTCCCCCTCGCACAAAGAGCTTCTTGATGTATAATACAATGGAACTGAATGACTACATGTTTTACAAAGAACTGTATGAAACCAGATGTTGCATCCACCATAGAAGATGCCCCATCACTAGTAATTGAAACAACTTTTTCTGATCTTATGTCTTGTGACAAAAAAGCCTCTATCACGGACTTCCGGTTTGTGGATTGGTGATGGTGGTCACTCTCCCCAATGCTTGGGGAGGCGATTAGCACACCAGTGGCAAGGAGTGCCTGAAACTGAAAAAGAAGATCCGAAGAAGAATCTGGGCAAGATTATTGCTCCAGTAACAGGCTGATCAGTGGACGAGATCGTAAAAGACATTAATTTATATTAATTAATTAAAATTATATTTAAAAAATAGCCTGCCTGGAGAGATTGTGGTTAGAGTTGCAAGAAGACAGACCAGAGATGCTATATTAAAGGCAACTTCGGCAAATCCACTGAAATTTGGGAATATAACCATTAAGACTTTAAAAGATATCCCATTCGAAATTCGTCAAAAGAGGAACAGCTACAAGGATCTAATCTCATTTCTTCAAACTAATGGAATGCAGTATTGGTGGGTGATCCCTGAAGGTGTCATCTTTAAAGTCAACGATAAAAGAGAGAAGATTGACTCCATCTTCAAAGCTAAGGAATTTTTGAGAAGTGAGCTAGTGCTGGGGGAAGAACTTAAAGATGAAGAAACCAAATCAAGTGACTCTGCTACTTCTGGAATGGACGAGGACTCTGTGGGCGAAGCGGGAGCAACAAAAACTGTATATTACTTTAGAGATAGAAAACCAAATCTAGAACGGACGAGGACTCTGTGGGCGAAGCAGGTGCGGGAGCGGGAGCAACGAAAACTGTATATTACTTTAGAGATAGAAAACCAAAGTAAGGGCAGAAGGACTCTGTAAATCTCTCTTTGAAGTAAAGAAGATGCTCAAGAAGTACTCTCATAAAAACTAACTTACTAATACAGAAGCTGTTTAAAACAAGAACTTCACAAGTATATTGTGTTACTAACACTTGCATTACTTACATTTAGTTTAACATGGAAATGATCTCCTTCTCTTGGGTTTTTAGTTAGTGTGGGTATCTTTCCTTTATCCCTAGTTGTAGCCCCCCCCTACATTTTTCATTGTAGTTTAATAGTCTTATGAGAAATAATAAAAAATACCCCCTCGGGGTTTTTTTTAAAAAAAAGCCTCCATCACAGCATTGTAGATATCTATCCCTTGTGTTCTTTCAGGCAAATACACCAATTTCACCAGCTCTTCTCTCATGATGTCACCAACAGCATAACACAAAGTTACTGCTAGCCTTGCCTGATTATTTATATCTTTACTTTCATCCAGGCACATGGAGTAACAGGCTGCCTTTTGTAAGTCAGTGGGGAGCTACTGACTAACATCATTTGTCATGCGCTGGATTCGATCTTTAACAGTATTTCTGCTAAGTGGCATCTCAGAGATGTGTTGAATAATTTTATCCTTGTTTGGGAAATCATGAAAAAGGGAATTACTCCCAGACAACATGGCCATTTTGATAATATCCCCATCAGAGAGGGGCTTACCATGTTTTGCTGTGCGCAGTGAAATTTGAAAACTGGCAGCGATCAGATGATTTGTTCTAGAAAGATAGTTGCAAAAACTAAGATACCGGGAATGACATTTCCTCAATTTCCCTTCAAGAAACTCTTTTCTTTCAGTTTCACCAAGTTCGGCAACACTTTTGTGGTTGGTGTCAAAGTGCCATCTGACATTTGATGTGCGACACACAACACTTTCATTACACAGAATACATAACACTTTCCCATTGTGTTCAATCACTCCAAATGACTCTGTCCAGGCATCTTGGAATAATATTATACTATCTGTTTTTGCTTCTTCTTTTTTTGCTGTATTCATTTTTTGGTGTTCAAGACTTGGAGTCTACAAAAACACAAATATTTTTTTAAAAATGAAGCACCAAATACAAATCTATCCTTATACCAAAAATAGCTAACACTATTAGTTAGAGCACGCTGGATCAGGCCAATGGCCCATCTAGTCCATCTCCTGTATCTCACAGTGGCCACATTTTTATAATAAGGAGGTAGCACATACCCATCAGGACTAGTAACCCGTGATGGACTTTTCCTCCCAAAATCTGTCCAATCCCCTTTTAAGGGCATCTAGGCTAGATGTAATCACCACATCATGTGGCAAGGAGTTCCACAGGTTAATTACATGCTGGGTAATTGTGCTCACTGTGTACACACTGGGCAATTACATGCTGGGTAAGTGGGTGTTCCTCCTTTATTGAGCAGGGGGAGAGTAACTGGTCCTCCGCACTCCAGCAGTGTCTTTTCTGGTGGCTGTCTGCTGGTGTTCTTTTGCTTCTTTTTACATTGTGAGCCCCTTAGGGACAGGGAGCAGTTATTAAGCCAACAGTATCCTAGTTGGATGGCTGCACCATGCTTTATTTCATGAACACTCACAGCTATGTGAAATTCTGCATGCACTTCTTTTCCAATAGGATTGGAGAGACAATTCTGTGGTTTACCTTTAAGATCATATAAAAATGCCAAGCTGTGAGCTATGCTCCCCTCCAACCCTGCCACGGGAATGTCCATGTCGCCCCCTTATGCTATGCACTCAGGCTGCAATCCTACCCTCACTTTCCTGGGAGTAAGTACCATTGACTTTAATGAGACTTACTTCTTAGTAAGGCAGGACCAGCACCATGTGCAGGGCTGGTGCCCCAAAGCCCACAGCAGCAGCTTCACTGTGCCTGAGCACTCTGCTCCACTCCCCTACAGCTATGCCACGCTGTGAGCTATGCTCCCCTCCAACCTAGCTCCTCTCCAACCGCACCATGGGAATCACCTTTGCCACAGACTCAACAGGCTGCCATCCACACCGCACCCTCATGCCACATGTGAGCTGCCCGTCTTACACCGGACAGGGGAGGGAGGAAGTGCTCCCATTGGGCTGCTGGGCAGAGGGGCAGGTGATCTGAGAAATGTCCTCAGGCATGCTGTTAGCCCAGCCATTTTATATTGGGCTATTTCTGGACTATGTTATATTAATACAGCTTGATGGAGAGGGCTAATAAAGAGACTGTGTAATAAAATGTCACGTTGAGGGCGCCCAGTGAGGAAACAATGACAGCTGAAGATGTTGATCTGCTGACCCGATATTGCTCCAGAGGTGGTCCCCGTGTCTCTCGCTTATCATGTGTATGCAAAAACAGGTTTTACAGCAAACACAGGAAAACTCATTAAGTAGCCCAGACTCCCGGTCTCCATATGAGAGGCTTGTCCAGAACTCACCCCTCCGCCAGACGGCAAAGACTTTCTATTCCACATGGAGACTTTGCCCGTTCACCGATGAGTCAGCACCATAGTCCCAGGACTCTCCTCTTCCCCCTCCCAGGTATCAATGGTCAAGGTAGCCAATAAAATTTGAAATTCACCCCGCTAGCCAATCCCAGACCACAGGGAAGGGCCACCAGGTGTAAGCCGCCTGAGCCCTCCCTCTTGCTCTCAGCAGCAGCTTTAAAACTTAGAGCACAGGGCAACCTGAAACCCCCTTCGCCTATGCTCTCTGCCTGTCTGCTTTTTCCCTTACGCCCAGCTTTCTGTACCCAAACCGTTGCCTCGCTTTATGTTCTAGTCTACAGCTAGAGTGCTACACGTGTTCTCGGACGGTCTGATTACACGCGCTTTCCCCATTTATATTTTCCTCCCCACCCTAATACCTCCCGCTAGAAGATTTAGGAGCTGCGCATTGCCTGAGGTAAATATCACCCACCAACGATACCCTGCTAATGCGAATGTCCTATCCCAAATCTCTCTGTTTTTACTTAGTTCTTGTATGTGTGTATGTAATTGCGTGCCTGGAGTGATACTTAGTAAACTAAAGAGAATTTTATTTCTGTCACTGTCTCTTCATTGGAAGCGTATTGGAGCAGCCCATCCTCTCTATACAATTGACCTGAACAGGATTATAATAAACTGTTCCAATTGTCTCTCCTAAAGAGCAATTCGGCTAACAATGCATGGAGAGGGGGAGGGGAGCAGCCCATCCCCATGTACCTCTGGCTTTCTAGTAATGAACTCTGGTGAACTCTGTGCTTGGGCGATGGTGCGCGTGCCCACAGAGAGGGCTCTGAGTGCCCCCTCTGGCACACATGCCATAGGTTCACCACCACTGGCCTAAGGAGATTTCATCCAATATAAGTGGCTTTTTCATCAATGGAAAATAAATGGAAATAAATTCTCCACCCAGCCAGCTAGGTGACCTTGGGTCAGTCACAGTTCTCTCAGAACTCTCTCAGCCTTGCTTACCTCACAAGGTTTCTGTTGTGGGGAAAGGAAGGGAAGGTAATTATAAGCTGCTCTGAGACTCTGTCAGATAGTGAAGAGCAGGGTATAAAACCAACTCTTCTTCTCTGCTACTGCAAACCAACACAGCTACCCTTCTGGAAATTAGTTGGAGGAAGACTCCTTGGACTGCAAGTAATTTCTTCCATCCTTTCTCTTTATTTAGTCTCCTCTAGTGATAAGGATGTGAGATTTCCTGAGGACAGCAGGTGCACATACCGTAAACAGGTCACATTAACTTGTATCTTTTTCAAGATTTGGGTTTCAGCACACATAATTTTCTATTTGAAATCCCTGAGTGATTAGGTGCTGTTGTCTCCCATAGTAATTAATACACTGTGTTTTTCATTGTTTGGATGTATGAACATATGTTTGCTTATATATGAAAATCAAGTGAGGACACTTACAAGAAACCTACTAAACAGTACTGTGTGTTAGATACTCTTGTACCGGTATTTTTAAATTACTACTTAGCAAGCCTTTTCCCTGAATGGATTATCTAGTCAAACATGAATGGTAATAAAAACATGCAGTTGCTGGCTGTAGCCTTTTAACATAATGACTATTTCAAAACACTATTAAGGTGTAATGGGAGCCTTATATTTTCATTAGGACTCTTTGGTTTGGTGACATGCCCAGGGAGGATTATTTCCAAATTGCTGCAGGGACTTTGGAACAAGCAATAACCCAGACAGCTAAATGGAGCCCTTCCTGATTTACACTGCAATAGCTGCAAGAAGAACTGGGTGTTGGCCCATACACGTTGGTCGTGTTTAATAATCCTGATAATTACTTACTTCAATATCAAGGCTTTAATCCAAGAAGCTCTCTACACTTGGGGACACAACAGTTGCTTGGCAATAAGGCCAACAACCAAGCTAAAAGACAAATTCCAGCTCTAGGTGGGCAATAACATTTGCAGGCAATCTGCAGATCTTTAGTGTGGAGTTGGTTTTTTTATTGATTATGACTGTGGATCGACTAGATATGTAATTAACAATATGCTCAGAATTGGAATTCAACATTTTTGCTTATTAAGAAAACCCAAGCAACAATGGTTTTCTATTAAGAAAAATACATGCAATTTGGTTTTACATACAGTTCAATGGGCTTTAAGTATTAGTTCCCCAATTTCATCTGAATGGCCAATTTACATTGATAGCTGTGTTTCTTTAGATGGTAACCAGTTGTCTTTGGGAATAATTGCTATTTAGGTTTATAAAACATTCATTAAATGTCTCCTTAAATTACATAAAGATCATAATAGACATTTAATGGATGCTTTTTAAAGTGAACTACAAATTACTTTGGATTATAAGTAACAGTAGGTTTATAAAGCTATCATTATGTGTCTATTAAGATCATTTAACTTAAGTGCTCTATAATTAGAAAAGAGCCAGGATTTTAATTGCACATTTGCAAACTGTTAGCTGGGGGTTTTAAATTGAGCCCTCATTTTGCACACTATAGAAAGGGCTCTTTGTACAGTCATAACCTGCCAAATTATATAAAATTAAGTGAATTAATATTCTTTGAAATATTATAGGAAATCTCTTGAGCATGTTTTAACTCAATTACATTGACAATAGAATATATAGAGTTACATACTTTTGTTTGCCAGCTAATAATGCTGTGTGTGTGTAGATGCTACTTGGCCCATGGAAGTGAAGTTTAACCCAGTATTTCATCTGGATAACACCTGAAAGTCATCATCTAATGACCACTCGGCTCAAAGCCAGTTCCTGCACAGATGCCCATGTAATGATAATACTGCACTAATTGGTTCTTTTATTGACAGTCTCTGCAGACGTGCTAAAAACATTATCATCAAGGAGACAATAAGCTACTTCCACTGGTCTCTAGACATGCTCAGCACTCATCAAAGATGCAAAGTGTTTGCTACGACACACAGAGACATACACCTCTGTGCGCTGCTCCCCTTCCAGGAGATTATGCTGTTCGATACAAAGGCTCCTCAATAACACTAAAATTTACTGTGAGAAAAATGACCTTAGGTATTTATAGATATAGGCTCTGTATCTGCACTAAAGACTTCTGGAGAAGACATTCAAAACTCCTGGAGAATGTTAAAGACCTTTCCTCTTAAAGACAAGTTTGTCTGTAAACCATCTTGCTGTTTTTAAATTGTTGACCTTTCAGGTGATCTTCAAGACTGTTGTTCTTGTAAAAATGTTTAAACACTAGCATTTAATTCAATTCAGTTGTGAACTGCACAGATTTTTTAGCACAGTAAATGGTGAAAGCAGATAAGATCCTGGGAGATTAGTGACTGAATGCTCCCTGGTATTAAAAATGCTAATAGATATTGGTTTTGATCAGGACCGCTTAGGACAGAGAAAGTGGGTTAACTGTTTAACACTGTTTAGTATGCCAGTCAAAATAAGTGAGTAAAAATAATATCGAAAATGCATAAAGCAAACAGTATTGAAATACCCACCATAACTACAAAATAATTTAAGGTCCATGAAAACACTCTGCACAACATGTAAACTGAGAGAGAGAGAGAGAGAGAGAGAGAGAGAGAGATGGGGGAGACAGCGTTATATTATCTGCAAGGGATGAGCATGAACCAGCTCACAAACTAAAGTTCATGACAAATTTTGGCCAGTTTATGGTTCACAAGGTGAAATTCATGGCAGGTCAACTGGCACAAACTTTCCACAAACTTTCCAGTTGTTTGTGGGGGTTCATGGCTGTTCATGAACAGGTACATTTCCAGACAGTCTGCCTCCGCTTAAGCTAAACATTTATGGAACTTCAAAGTATCAGGTGGGGAAGAACTTGAAGGGCATGTAGAGGAGTATCTGGGGGAGGTTCCCTATGACTTTGATGTCTCTAGTTTGTACAGGATCCATTCTATACACTCCTGAATCTCCAGAACCTGCACCTGTCAAAATGACCGCCTGTCATTTCCCCAGAAAGCACTCTCCTGGGACTCCATAAATCCAATCCTCACCAAGCTTGAAGGGCAGGTAGAGGAGAGTCAGCCAGAGATCCCTTGCAGGTTTGGTGTCTCTAGCATGCTGGGGTCCATTCTACCACAACATAAACCTCACAAATGGAACCAGTTTGGTGACTAAAAGTTTGTGGTTCACAAACCAGACATGCCACAAACAATGAACTGATCACATTTTCTCAGTTTGTACCCAGTTGGGTATATGGACATGCCAAGAATCAAGGCAGTACAAAGTGAAAGTTTCAGAGTTCCCTGATGAAAGCTTGACAGGACCATGTGGGGACCCAATTTAGAATTCCAGGTTAAAAATCAAGGGAAAGATATAGAGAAGAGTCAAGAAGACCATACAAAGGGGAGTGAAGAGTATGCAGCTGAGAGTATGCAGCAGAGTAGGGCATCAAGATCAAATTACTGATCATTGTAAAGAGGGAGCTAGGGACACTCTGATATAGGACTGAAGAAACAGTAGGGTAAAAATTATTTGGATTTTCCTGGGCTTATACAGAAACATTTTTATGTTTCCTTTCCACCCAGTCAGGGCCCAAAAGGGAGACCATAAAAACATTAAAACATTCAAGCAGTTAAAAATATAAAATAATACAATTAAAACCACATACATGAACAACACTAGAAGGATGGCCAGTAATCGTTGTTGGGGGTATCCCAGATAGAACAAAAAAGTCCTCATCTCCTGGTGAAAGATACTGATAGATGGAGACAGGAAAATCTCCACAACATGGAAGGCTCTTTCTCAGATCTCCGACTGTCTAGCCTCAGATGGTTGGAACAATTAAAGCAGGGCCTTCAAAGATGACTGGAATGTACAGGTAGGTTCATATGGGGAAAGGTAGTCCTTTAGGAATGTTGCTCCCAGTTTATACAGGGCTTTAAAGTTCAAACCCAGAACCTTGAATTGAGAACAGAAGCAAATTGAAAGTCAGTACAGATGAAAAGTCTGGAGTGATATGGCCTCTACAACCCACTCCAGTCAACACTGGCCAGAGCATTCTATATCAACTATAACTTCTAGACAGTCTTCAAAGGCAGTCCCATGTAGAGTGCATTGCATTAATCTAATCTAGATGTTACCAGGGATTTCATTGTACCACAGTGGCACAATCATTTCTGCCCAGGAAGGGCCACAGCTGGCTCACTAGCCAAAGTTGGTGAAAGGCACCCCTGGCCACCTCTGCCACCTGTTTATCCAACAGAAGGCTTGGGTCCAGGAGCATCCCCAAGCTACCAATCTGCTCCTTTAGGGGAGTGCAGCCCCATCCAGAACCGAGGACAACCCTTTTCCTGGGTCAGACCCTCCCCCTCCATTAGGACCTCCATTTTGTGGGGATTGAGTTTCAGCTTGTTAGCCTTCATCTATTCCAAAACTGCCTCTAGACACTTGTTTATGGTTTCCACAGTCTCCCTAAATCTGTTGGTAGCATAAAATAGAGCTGGATGTCATCTACATATTGGTGACAGTTCAATCCAAATCTCCAGATGGCCTGTCCCAGCTCTCCCAAGTCTCCCAGGATGACCTTACAAGATAGCTTAGCTTTCCATTATCCCAATGATGTGTAGGGGAGGACAAGTATTTTCCTAGTTATTGTAGTGACTCAGGGGAATGTAAAGTAAAGGAAGTGGCTTTTATATTATTTTTTTATTATGAGTTTTCACATTCAGACTTTTGACTGGTAGATGGTGTTCTGCAGTTCAAGATATAACCAAGTTCTGTGGAATTGCAGAGGTATCATCATGGGATTCTTTGCTCTTCCAAGCAACACTGTCTTCTGGAGCAGAGCTGGTCTTATTTGCTCAATGCACAAAATGTCCAGGTGTTTCTTGAGACTTCTAGGCTCTGCTTCAAGAACTCCAGTGACAACTGGCATGATGGTCACCTTCTCCCAGAGACACTCTAACTCTGTTCACTATTATTACCATTATTATTACTTGCAAAAGTAGAATATGTAGATGAGGAGCCACAAACCATGCTCCCGCTTCCTTACATTGCTGTGTTGAGCCACAATAAAATTTCATAGCCTGTTGGTATAGTATAGTATTCAAGAGATGGTGTATGGTAATAAAAATGTATTTTCAGTTAACAATCACGGTTTTATTACCACCTTCTGGACAATTGTCAAAAACACAGATTTTTACAAATATGCTAAGCTGTAGTAGGAAAGTATCAGC
Source organism: Gekko japonicus (assembly GCF_001447785.1). Taxonomy (NCBI): domain Eukaryota; kingdom Metazoa; phylum Chordata; class Lepidosauria; order Squamata; family Gekkonidae; genus Gekko; species Gekko japonicus. The sequence continues at coordinate 403,547 of NW_015174883.1, read as the reverse complement.
TTGGCACTAACCGGATAAAATATGTAACTCATATAAGTTTTACTTTATTACTGCCAAGCCATCAATCATAACATAGACATGCACACAAAATCCTTGGATCACATTAGATAAAAAAGGGATCCAGCATATGAGACACAGCTGCTGAGCAGGAGACAATTGGCCCTAAGCCTTTCTGCATCAAAAGAACATACCAAAGGGGAAAAGAGAGAGAAGAAAAAAACTTCTTCAATAGCGCTGGTGAAATGAATGAACAAAAAGGTGAAGTTTACTCTGCGTCAATGTGTTGTGTCAATGAATACACAGAACA